>NW_026945544.1:284084-289084 GCF_034702125.1 Engraulis encrasicolus | reverse complement strand
ATATTTGATGTGTTTGTGTCTGGCGCATCATCTTGATGAATGACATTGTTTAACCTCGGTTTTCCCTCTCTTTATTCCATCCGCAGAACACAGTGGCTGTCGCGTCAATCCATTTACCGCTGGCTGCTGCTGTCGCCCATGCCCCTAGTGCATCTGCGTTGCAATCTGTTGATAACTCCACTTGCAAGCTGCAGTTTATTGTCTTTCGCAATGGGAAACTCTTTCCTTGCACAGGGAATTCGTCGAACCTCGCCGACGATGGGAAACGAAGGAGTGTTGCAACACCAGTTGCATTCACCAAATTAGGTAAGGGGGCTTTTGTCACATCTACCATTGCTCCCATGATATGTCTTTCCGGCAATTACGGAACTGCTGGGTGACTAATAGCCACTAACATGGGTGGTGTTGTGCATGATTGTTATTATTTCAAGTCGTATTGTGTTTTATTTTGTTGTTGTTCAAGCAATGATGCTAAATTCAACACGCACAATGTAAACATAAAATGTGTAGCCTATTTGAAGCGTGATATGGAGAAACGTCTGTCAAATCACTTTCTATCTGTATGCCGCGCACGTTGCCAGAATTAAAGCAAGTTGTATCTGCACGGCTTCTTTGTTTCAAGTCCATTCATTCACCTACGCGATTTATTAAACACAGTAGCGTTTATTTTGATGAAAGTGACACGCTGCTCTTAAAATCCCCTTTCGCAAGCGTGCATGGTTAAGCTCTATTATTTAATACGCCAGAAATATCCACAGCACTCACTTGGACACGTGCTTGTCAGCAGGCATAACAGGCATGTGCAATATTAGTGTGTTTGTACACACTATGTGTATTGTGTATTGTACACATGTTTGTGTTTGTCCGGCCAGCACGACGGGCGTCCCTGCCTGCATGCATGCGTGCGTGCCTGTGAATGATGCACATGGGTTGCAGTCTGCGGAAACTCGGCACTTTAAGACTTAATTCCACTTGGGTTACCTGATTCAATGCGTTATTCTCCCCCAGATGGCTGCAGCCTGGGGAGCGCTGTGCAGCCCGTCACCATTGCTCTCCGGCACTTGGCACTGGGTGTAGACCCTACCGCTGCCTACTGGGACTTTGACCTGCTGGATGGCCACGGAGGCTGGAGAGCAGAGGGGTGCAACATAACGGGCTCGGTGGGGAATACGACCACCATTTATTGCACTCATCACAAGAACTTTGCAGTGCTAATGGTAAGTGACCCTCCCCCACCCCCCACTCCCTATCATCCACTTGTTCCCTTCTCTTGTTCACTTTTTACCCTCCTCTCCCCCCAAAAAAGTGCTCATCCCTCGTCTGTCACAATCCTATACCCGCCCTCCCCGCGTGGCGGTTTGCTTTTGAGTGTTTCAGATGCCCCTGTCTTCGCCTCGAGTCACGTGTTTCGTCAGAAACCTCAAGTCTGCTCGGAGGTGCTGGTTCTGTTTTTTAGAGCCTCTAGTGATCATGCTGGTTTTCGATCTGGCTGTTGTTGGAACGGAAGAAAGACACGGTGGCGAAAAGTGCAAGGGCTGGATATTTTGAGCGAGTCATGTGCTTTTGGGAGGACGGGGAAGTTGTTGGCTACCCATTTTGGTTTTTTATGTGATCTGGCGACGCGGCAGTGGAAATGGAAAGGATCCTCCAAAGCTCTCCAACCACTCGTCAGCACGCGCCTGCGAGCGCAAGTGGCGCACTAATTGGCTGCAACCCCTGCTGCCGAGACGAGAGCTGCCGCTGCTCGAAGGAATCGCGGGGTTGTATACATGTATCTGTCATTATATGCGTGGATCTTCTTTGGTCGCATCCTGCGTTTTGTCCGGACACCTTTTGCCATCGACACCAAGAAACGATCTGATTTCATGTGGATATTACCCTTAGCGCAATGGAATCGCGTCGATCAGTCGCTCCGTAGTGCTCCCATGCGCGTCGCCCGCGTTCGGACGCGCAGAAATCCTCCGGATGTTTACCGAAGAGTGGGACTCGATAGACTGGGAGGTCAGTTCCTTAGCTGTGCATGATTGCGAGCTGTCATGTAATGCGCTTTTTGTGTTAAATCCATGTTGTATCTGGCGTTGGATTTTTTTGTTCAATTTACCGGTGTTCTCGCCTAGCCATTCGTAATTGTTTGACACGAAATTCTGTAACGACAGAGCCCCATGGAAAGTCATATGGCATTTGGACCGTGTGAGAAAATGCCGGTCTTGTGTGAGATACTGAGAGAGTGACTCAATTGCCATTACGGGGCATCGTTAACGTTATGTATTTTAAAAAAAAAACATTCGCTGCAAGCTCATCTTCTTTCGCTGGAGCTTGATGTTATGCACACACACACATGCATTACACACTAAACACATTGCAAATACAATATTTTGCCTCGTTCTTTTTTTCAACATTATATCAGCCTACAAGCGAAGTGAGATCAGAAAGCAATTCTGTAAATGGAACTGACAGCAGATTAATGGTTTGAACTTGGGGCGCGTTAAAGAAGGGGAGGGGAGCGTTGAAGTATCATTGGCAGAATTGGCAGCGTAGTGCTTTTCATTTTCTATGCGTCCATGTGTGTGTGTGCGCGCGCCTGTGTGCAGGGATTGTGCGTTTGCTAATGCAGTCACCACACCCGCAGTTCTCTCTCAGTCTCTCTCTCAGTCTCTCTCTCTCTCTCTCTCTCTCTCTCTCTCTCTCTCTCTCTCTCTCTCTCTCTCTCTCTCTCTCTCCTCTTCCCCATCTCTCCCCCCCCTCTCCTCTCTCTTTCTCATTCCTATACGCCTCCCCCCTCACTCTCTCTGCAGTGCCCAAAGACATAGACATCACATCGGTTGTGGTGCTGTCCTTATCAATTCTGCAAATTGTTGTGGGGACACAGCGAACCTGTTGCACAATCTATTTTCTGTCAGAAAACTACCCAGCCTTTCAAGAGCAACAACTTCACAAATGTGTGTGGAAAATCTGGTCCTACATGAGTTATCTTTTGCTCTCTGTTGCTTTTGCTGAAGAAATATTTAGTGGGATGTATCCATATATGCACTCTGCACCTCATAACCACCAACCCTTCCACAGACAGATGTTAGAATTGATTTTGTGGGAATACAATCCCAGACATTGAGACATTTTTTTCAGGCTTTGAACAAACTCAGAAGTATGCAAGTCTCTTTTTGCTGTTCCTAAAATAAAGCCAATTGTCAGCCCGAATTATGGGCTTACTGCTGTTGAAATAACACAGCCTGAAAGCTTTGAAATAACAACACAAATAAAATAAAATAAAAACAAATCACAGAGAGAATGCCTCTATATCAACGGGTATTTCATATTTCTGAAAACGTGCATGTGGTCACATAGTCTTTTTTTCCACATACGACACAAAATTGATGATTAGACCACAAATGATATGTGGTGTGTGCCCCGCGGTTCATCACCATATTTAAACAATTCAACTGGGACATTTTAATGAGCTTCCTTCACACACACACACACACACACACACACACACACACACACACACACACACACACACACACACACACACACACACACACACACACTCACACACACACAGAGACACACACACACCCTGTATCTTATTAGGCCTCCTGTTTGTCCAGTCCGGTCCAGTTTGAAGGATGTCCCTACCCTCCAGCAGCAGGCTAGCAGGGCAGTCAATGTTGTCATTCAAGGCGTGCTTACTTTCCCCCCCTCCCTCCCTCCTTTCCCCCTCCCTCTCTACCCTGCCTCCCTCCCTCCCCTGCCTCCCTCCCTCCCATACTGCTGATGGTTGTAAGAACCTGGTTCCTACCAATTATATTCAGCTCTGACCTTCCCCTTGAACAGTCCCCGGAGCTGAGGATGATCATGGGTGACACGGCTGCTGGAAATGTGTCTATTGATTGGGACGGGTGGCCCACATGTGTTAGCTGATTCATACCGGAGGGCGAGTGGAGAGAGACAGAAGCCAGGAGACGGGGGGTGGAGGGTGGGTGGGTGACGGGTGGGAGGTGCCTCTTTGATGGTTGCTTGCTGGTGAGGCTGGGCGAGAGCTTTCAATAGGTAGGGTGCCTTTCACTGCCTTGTATAGGCGATGTGTGGCTGTTATCCCCGCTTTGAGAAAGGGATGCTTATTGTGTTGTCGTCGTTTCTTGCCATTGTGTTTCTTTTTGGCTGTTGCGTGTTAACATGGGTAGCTTTGATGATTGCTGCTGTTGACAGAGCTTCCGTATAGGATTAGCTGTCTTGCATATTTAAGGTGACGTGACGTGAGGCAGTGTATTACAGGAATACACGTGTTGAGAGGGATTCAGCGTCTTCTAGTTTTCTTCCTTGTAATTCTATTACTTTTTGGGTATTATATCATGATATGTTACGTAACTAGAGAATATGTTACCTACCAAAAAGAGGAAAGCAGAGGAGTTAGTTAGCTTTCATGAGGAGTAATGTGCCCAGATTTTTCAATCGGTGGGGTGTCTTGCATAGGTGATGTGTGGCCCTCATTTCTCCGTTGAGAGGGATTTGAGTGATTCATGATTCAATGTATTGTCTTTGCTTGTAATGTTATTCCTTGTTTTGCTGTTACATGTTTACATGGTGCTTAATATATGATGTGTTTATGTGTTCGCAATGACTGGCGAGAGATACTAGGTAGCTTTGATGATGGCAGCTTGAGGCCAGACGCTGCCAATGGATACGGCTGCCTTGCAGAGGTTGTGGTCATTATCCTCCTTTGAGAAGGCTGCTGTGTGTTGCTGTGCATTTGGTTGTATGTTATTACTGTCATCTCTTGCTGTCATATGCGGCATGTTAGCATTTTGTATAAATAGGGTGTGCAACACTTTTCTTTCTTTCTTTCTTTCTTTCTTTCTTTCTTTCTTTCTTTTTTTCTTTCTTTCTTTCTTATGTCTTATAACCAGTGACATTACACTCACACGCGCGCCTGCACGCCTAACAGACACATACACACAAATGCACACACACACACACACACACACACACACACACACACACAC
>NW_026945544.1:271584-281584 GCF_034702125.1 Engraulis encrasicolus | reverse complement strand
TGTCTACAATTGACAAACACAGCAGTGGTTTACATACAGGCTATGTGTTGGTGCCAAATGTGGTACTCCCTCCTGATTTGTACTGTGTATGCACAGAGCGACTTATAGTGAGGGATGTAGATGAGGAATGAAGTGGGATATCTCGTCTGACTAATCTGTACTAGACATTAGGTTCTGAAATGTTTGATGGCAACTCATTGCATTGGAATAAATCTATAGATGTATGCTACACAAATATTTTTTTTCACATGTGTATTTACTCCAGTCTGTATCAACGCAACAATCAGTGGTCGTAAGATGTCCTTTATATGCTTTTAAGAAAATATCTCTCATTCATGCAGTCATGAAACGTAAATTGACAAAGAGTGGGTAGGCAGACCATATTTGGCACCAACAACACTGCCTATGAATACTGTTTTAATATCACTTAGAGCTTAGGGGAATCCATAGACATTCACATACCATAGAGATTCACCTGCTTACATCACTCACAACAGTCAATTATAGAATTGTAGAATCAGAATTATAGAATTACAGAGTTATAGCGTTTTCGAGTTTAGAACTACTACTTTTTACATGGAATTTTTATTACATATTGATCAGGAAGTACCACATACATTTGCAGTACACGCAAAGAACATTCACATACTTTACATAAACCCATGCTGGCTAACAGCACACACAACAGTCAATTACTGTGTGAATTTAGCACCGCTACTTATTGCACAGGATGTTTTATTACTGTGTGTGTGTGTGTGTGTGTGTGTGTGTGTGTGTGTGTGTGTGTGTGTGTGTGTGTGTGTGTGTGTTCGTGTGTGTGTGTGTGTGTGAGAGAGAGAGAGAGAGAGAGAGAGAGAGAGAGAGAGAGAGAGAGAGAGAGAGAGAGAGAGAGAGAGAGAGAGAGAGAATTTGTGTGTGTGTGTGTGTGTGTGTGTGTGTGTGTGTGTGTGTGTGTGTGTGTGTGTGTGTGTGTGTGTGTGTGTGTGCCTGCATTCGTGCGTGTGTGTGTGTGTGTGTGTGTGTGTGTGTGTGTGTGTGTGTGTGTGTGTGTGTGTGTGTGTGTGTGTGTGTGTGTGTGTGTGTGTGTGTGCATGTGCATGTGCTGAGCGAGTACTGGGAGCGGCTGCATTAGTCTTCAGCTAATTCGCGGGGGCTTGCAAATGAAATGCATGCCTCCCCCACGGCGGTGCCCGGCGCGCGTCTGGTGGTCACTGTTGGTGGCGAGGCTGGCAGAGGGCTGCTTGACGCAATAGCATTAAAGTCGTGCCGCGTGGGCAGCATGAGTGGGTCCCCTGGTGCCATCCGTCTGTGGGCATGTTTGCATTGTGTTGTGCTCTGTTGTGCTGCCTGTCTTGCTTGAGTGTGTGTGTGTGTGTGTTTTTATGTGTGTGTGTGCGTGTGTGTGCGTGCGTGTATGCGCGCGCGTGTGTGTGTGCGTATGTGCGCATGCGTGTGTGTGCGTGTGTGGCAGTCACCCAGTGCTAGGCGGAAAAAAAATGTGACAGGAAAATAAGAAAGAAATATACAGAAAAGAAGAATATGTGTGTGTATCTGTGCTTACATGTGTGTGTGCGTGTGTGTGTGTTCCTGCTAGAAAATGCCTGTTTTAATGAGTCATAAATTACTCCATAGTATTTACATTTGAACCACTGGATTCCATCTCTCTCTCTCTCTCTCTCTCTCTCTCTCTCTCTCTCTCTCTCTCTCTCTCTCTCTCTCTCTCTCTCTCTCTCTCTCTCTCTCTCTCACTCTTCTCTCTCTCTCGCTCTTCCTCTCTCTCTCTCTCTCTCTCTCTCTCTCTCTCTCTCTCTCTCTCACTGCCAGCCATGCCCAATATCACTCTTTCTGTTCTCTCTCTGTTCACTCTCTCTCGCTCTGTGTCTAAAAACATTTCTCTCTGTTGAGTATCTTGCTTGCCTGTATGTCACTCATTGTGTGTGTCTCACTTGCTCTGCTTCCTCTGCCTGTGTCTTCATCCTCCACCACCGCCGCCATGAAGAGGCTTTCTCATCCCACACATCTAAGCCGCCAGTGGAGCCTTTATCATGGAAACATTCTCCACATTCATTTTAGCATGATGTCTCTACTTCCCTTTAGAACATGGACGGTGTCTACGCAGCCAGTTGCTTAGTGTTTGCTCTTGTGTGTTTGAAAGGGGGTGTATGTGTATGAGCACCAACGTGTGGTGGTGGTGTGTGTGTGTGTGTGTGTGTGTGTGTGTGTGTGTGTGTGTGTGTGTGTGTGTGTGTGTGTGTGTGTGTGTGTGAGAGAGAGAGAGAGAGAGAGAGAGAGAGAGAAGAGAGTGAGAGAGAGACCGTCAGTGTGTGTGTGTGTGTGTGTGTGTGTGTGTGTGTGTGTGAGAGAGAGAGAAAGAGAGATAGCGAGAGAGACCGTCAGTGTGTGTGTGTGTGTGTGTGTGTGTGTAAGTGTGTGAGCGCGTCTGCATGCGTGTGTGTGTAAGTGTGTGTCTGACATAGTGGCGGCGAGAGAGACAGCTCACGTTTCAAGGCGTCAATCTGTACAGACTGCTCTCATGGGGCTCCGTGCCTTGAGGTCACACACTCACACATACACACACACACACACACACACACACACACACACACACACACACACACACACACACACATATTTCATACCCTGACACAGACACCGAGGTTACATACACTGTCACGCTCTCTGTCACACACTCAAGCATACGCTGTGGGGAAAGGCTTTGAGTCAGCGCAGTATGAGGCTTTTGCCTAGAGCACTAATCAGTGTGTTGCTCAATGTTTTGGTAAAAAGGAAAGTCATTGTTATGGGAATAATACAGAATAAAGACATTATAGCTAGAAAGCAAGCCATTATTTTGCTTGAAAAACTCAGCGGAGCAAAGTCATTGTTTTTGTTTAAAAAAAACTAAATAAGTAAAAGGAAAGAAAGTCATTGGAGTTGGTGTGTGTGTGTTTGGTGTGCCCCCCCCCGGTGTTGGGCTGGCTTTACTTTGCCCTCAGATTCTCTTATTCCCTCCACAGATTGCAGTTTGCCAATCATTTGGCATTTAGCACAGATGGGTTTTATGCAGTCTGCGGTAATAATGCCTGTCGTTAGCTTGACCCTGGAGTCACAACCAGGGCCGCTTGCAGTTTTGGCTGGACCAGTGTCCTGTCTATATGAGCTACCCGTCGAGATGTGATCCTTTTCGCTACTGAGCATGCGCACGCATGCGCACACCCTCGCGGCGGTTTTCGTGGGTGATTGCCCATCGAATTGTGATACCGCAGTTTACAGACTCGAGATGGCAAGAAGGATCATGCATCTGAGCAAGCGGCGCTATTACAAGTAAGCACTGGTGGGGATGTTTTGAAAATACGATTCCGGTCATTAAAAGAGGTGTTGCCCATAAATTGACAGACATCTGCCAAAACAAAGCCGCAATACACTATCTGCTATCTGGGAATCTCTGAGCCGCGCTTGTTTATCCACATAGCACATAATTTCATATGGCAATGTTGCCTTGCGAGACAGGCCCACGTCGCATTGAAACCAAACCAACAGTCCTACGTGGACCATGGCCGATTGAAACGTCTTCCACGGAAAATCAAGGTAGCTCATTTAGATGAGGCAGCGCAAATCGATAGAACACCACTATCGAGTAAGGCTACCGGTCGCTCATCTCGACAGAACACCGGGACAAAGTCACCTGACAGCCCCCGCCCCACACTCAATACAATGCACAATGTAATGGGGACCTGATTCTGCCCCCACCCCGTCCCCTGGACCTGCCACAACTGACCGTGGAGTCACCTGAAAGTTTAATTTATTTAGTTTAGTTCAACAGGGACCATGCACAATACACATTGATTACAGAAGTAAAAAGATGGCTTGTGCCAGATTATAGCTATATAGCTAATTTCCATCTGCAGTCCCTGGACAGGTAAAACAAATATTAGGATCCCCCTACTCAATACATACTGGGCAGTGGTGTCTCAGGTGGTAGAAGAGCCATTCGGCATCCAGAAGGTTGCAGGTTTGAGCCCCGTTCTGCCTGACCCCACCGATATGTCCTTGAGCAAGATACTTAACCCCAAGTTGCTCCTGGTGGCAGGGTGGTACCTTGTGTGGCAGCCACTGCCACCGGTGTGTGGATTAGAGTGTGAATGGGTGAATGTGAGGCATACAATGTAAAGCACTTTTGAATGCTCGAAGGAGTGGAAAGGCGCTATATAAATGCAGTCCATTTACCATTTACTGTACAATGTAATGAGGACCCCAATTATGCCCCCACCCACTCTCCCAGGCCTGGCACAACTGACCCCTTTGCCACCCAGTGTGGCACAGCTTCTCCTTGTCCCCTCATCCCCTCGCCCCCGTGTCCCCTCGTCCCCTCGTCCCCTCGTCCCCTCGTCCCCTACCCTCCCAGCTCCGAGCAGGGTCTCTGGAGGGAGCAGATAGGCCGCATTAGAGCCCCACTGTAATTTTTCCCTGACGTAAACACATTGGATTTGGCCGTTTTGCTTTTGCCTTTGCCCGCAAATTGCATTACTTGAACCTATTCTTATTCAAATGATGGATGCCACCCCCCACCCCCACCCCCACCTCATACTCAGCACCTCACATATTATTATGCTCTCTTGCACTCTATGCTCTTGCGGGTCCCTGTGGGTCTCTTTTGTCTGTGTGTGTGTGTGTGTGTGTGTGTGTGTGTGTGTGTGTGTGTGTGTGTGTGTGTGTGTGTGTGTGTGTGTGTGTGTGTGTGTGTGTGTGTGTGTGTGTGTGTGTGTGTGTGTGTGTGTGTGTGTGTATGTGTGTGTGTGTGTGTGTCGCGCATCCGTGCATGCTTGTTTGCATGTGTGCGTGTGTGTGCGTGCATACGTGTGTGTGTTTGTGCGTGTGTGTGTGTGTGTGTGTACAGTACACACCATGTTTAATTCAATGCAGGCAAACATTGTCAGCACCATACATCAAGCGAATCCTTCGGTGCATTATAAAATGTTAAATGCGTATAAAGCGCCAGTTTAGCTGCCAAATAATCCCACAGCCGTGCCTTTTTATTTTCAATTTCCGTCGCTTTGATCTGCGAGTCGCAATGTGACAGCCTCTGCCTTGGTGTCACTGTGGTTTTTTTCTATATTTCATGTTCGCCACATGTTCCCATTGACTTGTCTGTTTACAGAAGCGTCCTCCAGGGGCGCCGCAGGGAACACTATGGCGGCTCCTCTGAGCATTAGGAAGCCAGTGGTGTTGAATCATTAAGCTACCCCCGTTACGCTGAGCAGACACCACGGTGTGTGTGTGTGTGTGTGTGTGTGTGTGTGTGTGTGTGTGTGTGTGTGTGTGTGTGTGTGTGTGTGTGTGTGTGTGTGTGTGTGTGTGTGTGTGTGTGTGTTTGTGTATGTGTGTGTGCGTGTGTGTGTGTGTTGAACATACAGTATGCATGTGTGTTTGTGTGTGTGTGTGTGTGTGTGTGTGTGTGTGTGTGTGCGTGTGTGTGTGTGTGTTGAACATACAGTATGCATGTGTGTTTGTGTGTGTGTGTGTGTGTGTGTGTGTGTGTGTGTGCGTGTGTGTGTGTGTTGAACATACAGTATGCATGTGTGTTTGTGTGTGTGTGTGTGTGTGTGTGTGTGTGTGTGTGTGTGTGTGTGTGTGTGTGTGTGTGTGTGTGTGTGTGTGTGTGTGTGTGTACTGTGTGTGTGTACTGTATGTGTGCGTGTGTGTGCGTGTGCGAGTGCGTGTGCGTATGCGTGTATAAGATAAAGACTGAGATGGCAAGTTACAGAGCTTACGGTAAATGCCCTTGGCCTCTGTGTCTATCTATCTGTGATATCGAACTGCCGTGATCACATTTTTTTATCTGATATCAAACTGCTGTGATCACATTTTCTCTCTGTGATATTGAACTGCTGTGATCACATTTTCTAATCTTATGGACCATCCATTATTCAGGAACTTAGCAAAAAAAAAAGAAGTAGCAGAAAGTTTCAAAGTTTGCAAACGCGCAGCACATTTTTGCGTAATTTATTTGGTCAGGTTGCTGACCAGGTTGGATTTTGTCCACCTTACTGTAAAGAAAAGGAAATTAGGTGAAGTGACTTTCAACTCTTGTCATGGCATAGTCCAATCAGTGGTAGGTTTTGTTTTCGCCATAGCTCCCTCTTAGCCGGTGATGAATCCTTTTGCGTAATCGTATGGCACGCTGTAGTGATATAAAATGAAGGACATTCGGTGAAGTGAGATAATGTTTAACTCTTTCATGGTGCAATCAGCAGTGGGGGTTCTATTTCCTAAGAGTGCATATAGCTTCCGCTTCGAGGTGACAAATGCCTTTGCATAACCACCACAGTGACTTAAAAAGGAATGGAGGTCCAATCAGCAGTGAGATTTATTTTCATCGTAATGCTCCTTTGTTGTTGAAGATGAATGCTTCGCAGTTTGTAGTGATTTTAAAAGAAAGGACACCATGGGAGGTGAGATCACTGTTAACTCTGTCAAGGTACAGTCCAATCAGTAAAGGGTTTTATTATTTTCACCATAGGTCCTTCTTCACTCGTACTTTCCAATCAGCAGCGGTTTTGGGTCACGAATGCTACAGCATACAGTATTAGTACTATGCTGCGTTCCAAGTCGTTATGAAAATGACATTTTTCACAGATTTCCCTAAATAATCAATAAACGACAGTCATCATGATTTTCAAAATCATCAAATGTTTTTTGAACCATCTAATAATAACTGTATTTTTTTTAAATTAAAAGCATTAGCCAGTCTTCATTCAAGTTGTATTACCAGCTTTGTAGCTGATTTAGAGCACACGCAGGTGTGTGTAGACAAAGGCACCCTAAAAACAGATTTCCGCCAGATAAATGCATTGGATTAAGAGAACATGTGCTAAAATACCATAACAAAGCCGCCAACAGGTAAAACAGGTGATATTTTAATCTGTTGGTAGCTTTGGAGTCCCATGAACACCAAGGTGTAGTTATGCAGTTATGCACAAACATTTTATTCAGACAACACACAAACAGTCTTCTTCACCTTTGAGTGCCATGCAACCATGGATGGTCCAGACAATTGGACTAGATGGTTTATAAAAGCCCACCATATGCAATCAAGGCTGTGATAGCAGTAAAGAGGTGGCGGTCACAAATCATGGGAAGAGACTTAAGGGGCTCCTTAAGGGGCTCTTTTAGGGTGCCAAAAGATGTGAAAATTGTGATTTTGGAGTTTGTAGGCAAGTATGTGGAGTTTAGAATGAACCACTTTCCTCCATGACAGAAAAAGAAGAGCCATGCTTTCCATAACAACATCTTTTTCATGCACAGCAGGCATAAGAGAAGAGAAACTTGTGGCGTGGTGCCCTTGCCCCCAAGACCCCGACCCTTTTGAGAACCTTTGGGGCATCGTCAAACAGAATATATATGAGGCTGGGAGACAGTTCAGATCTTAGCAACACCTTGAAAAGGCTATTTTCACAACCTGTAAGGAAATCCAGGTAGAAACTCTGGTGAAAAGCTGGAAAGTTCAATGGAAAGAATTGTGAAGCAGCTATCAAATAAGGTGTCCTACCGGTACATGTATGTCAAAATGTAGCTTTCCTTGTTTTGTGTATTCATTTTGAACAGTTGGAACAGGTGTTTTAAATGCCGTTATTTTTGGGAGTTTCATTCAAAAACATTTGACTTGTACTCTAATGTCCACTTACAGTGAAAAAGGTGATTTTCATAATTATTTGAAACAGTGTATATGACACAATGCAGTGATTTTAAAAGAAAGGAAATCAGGTGAGGTCAGATCAGTGTTAGCTTTGTCACAGTGCAGTGCAATCAGCAGGTTTGGGGTTTGGGTTTTTATTATTCTCATTCTTCACTGGTGATGAATGCTTTGGCGTTACCATATGGCACGCTGTATTGATTTGAATTAGGATATTAGGTAAGGTGAGATGAGGTGAGATCACTCTGTCACAACTCTTGTCACAGCACAGTCCAATCAGCAAAGGGTTTTTATTTTCCTGCATCGTATATCCTCCTTTACGTTGGGGACGAATGCCTTGGTGTCACCATATGGCTTTCAGTAGTGATTTTAAAAGGAACATTAGGTAAGGTGACATTAGGTGAGGTGGCATCAATTTCAATTCTGTCAGGGTAGAGTCCAATCAGCCGTGGCTTTTATTTTCGCAGCACCGTATAGCTCCCTCTTCCTAATGACAAATGTTTTGGCATCACCAAAAGATTTACTGTAATGATTTTTCAAAAGGACATTAGGTGAGGTGAGATCAAGTTCAACAAAACAGCGGCTGTTATTTTCATCCCATAGCTTCTTCGTTGCTGGTGACGAATGCTTTGGCCTAATCATATGGGTGCAGTGTAGTGATTTTTTAGAAAAGGACACAAGGTGAGATGAGATCCCGTTATTTCATAGTATATCAGCTTTAGCTTTCATATTATTTTCACCATATAGCTTCGTTGTGGGTGACGAATGATTTGGCGTAGCCACATGGGCGCACTGTAGAGATTCATCACAGGCGGACCGGACCGTCCGTGGCTACCCCTTAGCTGCTATTGCGCTACCGCTACTGCTACGGCCGCAGCTGATGCTGATGCTGATGCCTCTTGTTGCTAGGTCAATCAGAGCTCATTTATATCCATTGTGTCTCGCTCGCTCGGCTCCCGTGGCTGCACAGTAAATAATGCGGGGTGACCTCGGCTCGCGTCCACCATCCCCATTTTGCAGCCAAAAACATTGATCTTCAGGAATGCATGCTCAGCTGGCTCTGCTCCGGCCCCTACCTCTCTCGCTCGCGCACTCTTCGCGCACACACGCACGTGTGTGTGTGTGTGTGTGTGTGTGTGTGTGTGTGTGTGTGTGTGTGTGTGTGTGTGTGTGTGTGTGTGTGTGTGTGTGTGTGTGTGTGTGTGTGTGTGTGTGTGTGTGTGAGTAAGTGCGTGAACTCATTTGTAGTCTAAACCCTTGCCTTTGTCAGGTTAAACACCATTTCATCCTCATCTGACCCTCTGACCTCAACTACAGATTTCTCCCTCCCTCCTCTCTCTCTCTCTCCCCCTCTCTTTCTCTGTTCCTCTCTTTCTTTCTATCCCTGCCATCTTTCCATCTCACACTGATCTCTTTCTCTCTATCCCTGACCCACACGCATACTGTGGCACACATTACATCACATTACATTACATGACGGTGCACTTTGCTAACACTTTTATCCCAAGCCATTTACTGCAGAGTGGTTTGAGGTACAGTAGTGTATTGGTTACAGTCCCTAGCCCTTGGGATGCCTCCTCCTTTCTCTTGGTTTTATTCCGTCCTCTCTTTCTCTCAATCTCTCTCTCTCTCTCTCTCTCGCTCTCTCTTGTTCTTTTTGTTTCTATACCTCCATTTTAATCTATCACTTCTTTCTAAATCTTACCATTGTAGCTCATACCTTTTGTACAGTGGCACACCCAGACAATACATACAATACAGAATATATATACTGTATATATTTTGTGTAGATATTCATCCTGCTTTTGTGTGGCACACTCTTTCTTTCAATATTCAAGATGTTTTTGGGCAGTGATGGATAAGCAGTTAGGGTGTCAGACTTGTAGCCCAAAGATTGCCGGCTCGACTCCCGACCCATTAGGTTGATGCAATTTTGTTGTGTGCAGTGTGCACTTGTGTGCTGTGGAGTGCTGTGTCACAATGACAATGGGAGTTGGAGTTTCCCAATTGGGCTTTCACTTTCTCACTTCTTTCAGAAGAGCCCATATTGACACCTGCTTTCTGCTGTGGGCTTATATCCCCTCTTGCTCCTCTCCCTCCAGTCTTCCTCTTTTTTTATCTGTTTATCTGTTTATCAATCTCATCTCCATATCTCATGGCTCTCTATCTCACTATCTCACACATACAGATACACAAAGAGATAGCATACACATACACCATAGGAGGTGAACCACTATTCATAAAGACATTATTGCCGAGAGTTTGCTTTTCCTTTCTCTTGTGGTCTTACAATGAGCAGAGATACAT
>NW_026945544.1:251584-264084 GCF_034702125.1 Engraulis encrasicolus | reverse complement strand
ATTAAACTTTTGTTTGAGAAGACATGCAACTCACCATGTGGTCAGTGGTAGACAGCGATAAATTGACCCGAAAATTGCAGCGAAATATGCCTTCTAACTGTTGTTTAGCATTTGGCGGACCTATTTTTCCCCAGACGCCGTTGAATAGCAGTAGACATCCAGCCAGTAGGTAGCGATAGTGTGTTGTTTATGTAGACATCAAGGAACGAGGTAGAACGGCTATCTTTGAGCGGGACTGGCTACAAAAACTACAGCTTGCATACAAACCATAGATAGTAACGTAAACAAACGCACCCCCATTTCCGGTCGCGCGGAGTAATACTAGTCAAACCAATACAATCAATGAAGACGGACAATAATGAATATATCTTCTCTGGAAGCGCATTTCGCGGTGATTTTCGAGCCAACGTATCGCTGCCCACCTCTGACCACTCGGTGAGTTTCATGTCTCTGCAAACGAAAGTTTAATGCCATTTTATGATCGATTGCTTGAGTGCTTCATTGGAGTCAATGTAAAGGTGGGGGGGCTGCAGTCTTGGATACCCAAATGCTCCGTTCAGCACCAAATGTCAAAATTGTGATGAGAACATCTCTACTTCACCCCAGAAGTCACACAAACAGGACTTAATGTCTAAAATAGCGAACTACCACTTTAAGTATATAGAGATATACCAATGTAATAGGTTGCTATGAGGACCTAACATGACCAGGTTCCGGTCTGCCTAAAGGGGCGTGTCATAGTACTCCTACAATGAATAGAACAGTCCTTAGGTCTGCCTAAAGGGGGATTTCCCCCCCTCCCCTTTGCAATAGTAGAACCCGGAAACAATGGGCCAATGGAATCTCTCTCTCTCTCCACTCTCTCTGGTTTCGTTGTGTTTGTTTGGCCATACCAAGGGCCTGCTGGTCAAATATTATTTCTGCTCTTCAGGCAGGGCGCGCTGGGCGCTGGACATTTGGTGGGTAGCTCGCCAACTGCCATGACGGATGAATGTGTTTGTGAACTGTTTGTGTTGGCTTGTGAGGGTTTTTGAGTGATTGTGTTTGTGTTAGTGCGTGTGTGTGTGTGTGCGTGTGTGTGTGCGTGTGCGTGTGCGTGTGCGTGTGCGTGTGCGTGTGCGCGTGCATGTGTGTGTGTGTGCATGCGTGTGCGTGTGTGTGTGTGTGTGTGTGTGTGTGTGTGTGTGTGTGTGTGTGTGTGAGAGAGAGAGAGAGAGAGAGAGACAGAGAGAGAGAGAGAGAGACAGACCGACAGAGAAGTGACAAGGAAAGAAAGACAGAGAAGAGGAAGAGGAAGAGAAAGAGCGCCTGTTTCAAGCAAACCGCAATTCTCATTGTGTATGCATGCAGACATGTTTGTTTGTGGGCATATGCACCGGTTAGTTTGATTTATGTGTAGTTAATTCCATTGCCGTGTTGCTGCCCTTGTAAGGGTGTTTAAACGATTGGACTCGAGCAGCTCTCCCAGGAACACCCTGCTGTCCATGCTTAATGTGTCAGAGGCAAACAGAATAGAACTCATTCTCTCTCTCTCTGTCTCCCTCATTCTCTCTCTCTCTCTCACTCTCTCTCTCTCTCCTCCTGTTTGTCTCTCTCCTTCACTCCCCTCATTTCCTCCACTCTTGTTCTTTCCATCTCGCTTCCACATTCTCCTCATTTATCCGTCTCTCCTATCCGTTCTCTTGTTTCCCATCCTCCTTTCCTCCTCTCGCCATGTCTCTCTCCCCCTCTCCCTCTCCTCTCTCCCTGTCTCTCACACATGCCCACATCTCACACACCCACCCACCCCACCGCCATCTCTCTCCTTCTTGGTCTTTTTTTTTACAGCTGCACTCCACTTCTGTAATGCCCTTTACTTACACAGTCCATTTGACTAATGGCTTTTGAAGGACATGTTAATGTGGATGGCATGTAAAAAAGGACAAGGAAGCGTTGTCACTGAATTCAAATATGCCTCATCAGTCAAAAGGAGCTCTCTGCCGTCACCAGTCCCTCTCCCCCAACCCCCCCCCCCCCCCCTCCCCATGCCCCATCTCACCTGTCATTCCCAGCACGGCTGCAGATAGATGAAGAGCAGGCATCACTCGTTTGACAAAGCCTGTCAATGAGAAGAGCCTGCCTTAACAATCGGGGTGAACCCCCCCACTTTTGTGTTTGTTAAATAGGAAAGTGAACTCTGAACACCGCACTGTTTACCAGCGGCGACTTGCTCTGTGTGTGTGTGTGTGTGTGTGTGTGTGTGTGTGTGTGTGTGTGTGTGTGTGTGTGTGTGTGTGTGTGTGTGTGTGTGTGTGTGTGTGTGTGTGTGTGTGTGTGTGTGTGTGTGTGTCCTCGGGATGTTTGCGTGTGGTAATGGGCTGGGTGTGAGTGGAATAAAGTAGATAGAGAGAGCGAGAGAGAGAGAGAGAGAGAGAGAAAGTCTTTTTGGGGGAGAGCCCATCTGTACACAAGCAAACAGAGAGACAGACACAAAGCCGCAAGTGCACGCTGCGCAAAGTGTAAACGGAAAGGCCTGTGGGATATGCACTGTGGGTATGTGGCATCGGAATCCTCTATCAATTTATTCACCGTGGCATTTCAGGAATTGGATTTCAGAAAAGTATGAATAGCATTCATAATAGTACACAAAACCGGAGAGAAAAAGAGATAGAGAAAGACTTATGCTAGCTTTCGAAATAATACACGAAACAGAGAGAGAGAGAGAGAGAGAGAGAGAGAGAGAGAGAGAGAGAGAGAGAGAGAGAGAGAGAGACATACAGAGAGAGAGAGAGAGACATACAGAGAGAGAGAGAGAGAGAGTGACAGAGAGAGAGAGAGAGAGTGACAGAGAGAGAGAGAGAGAGAGAGAGAGAGAGAGAGAGAGAGAGAGAGATGACACACAAAATAAGTTTGTGTTGCAGATTTATATCAATTTACTCTCACACTGTTACAGCCCTTTATGGTCATTTCCATTCACTGCTTCTCAAGATGCATTCTCTATGCATTAGTGTGATATATGTAGTGTGTAAATGAAGGGTTTCGTTGCAAAACAGTGTATATCCATTTAGTAGAATGTTGGGAAATTTACATTTTTTGTATTTGGCACTCCATAACATTGCATTGCAAAGTGCATTTATATAGTTTTACAAAGTTTGTTCCCAAAATATTTGAATGGAAAGAATACACACATAGGTGATAGGACCTCTGAACAGTCATTTCCAAAAAATAAAATGCAAAAGTCAAAAGTGGTGGATACACCGTTTTGCAGCGAAACCCTTCAAATGTACAGTATAGGCTACCTGTATAACAGATTCCTAGTAGTAACGAGAAGGCCGATTGCACTCTTTGTGTGTAAAATGGCCGGATGCAGCAGGGGATTAGCCTGGGAGTACCCATGCTGCCTTGCGCATTCTTTTCGAATTGATTGAGTATGGCGTTTGCCGCCAGACAAGCAGGGGATATGACAAGGCCCAGAATTAAAATTGAATTAAAAAAGGGAAGCAAAAGAGAGAAAAAAAGCTCTGCAATTTTTCCCTAATCTGCCATTGTGCAATAACATTTCATTATGGGATGCAAAGCGTGACGCTGTGCTTCATTGAGTCTCCCTCATGACTTCATTTTTTTGTTGTTTTATGGGCGATATTAAAAGGCCAGAATCGTAATGAATTCCAGCCGAGATTGTCCGTGGCGGAGCGAGTGAAAATAGGGTCAATCAAATTGTGTTTAACGGCGGGAGAGGGAATCGGTGACCCTTGATATAATAACTAAAGGCGTTCTGCTCATTTTCTACCTGGTGTTCTCAACATCGTGTGCTATTTTGTCTCATGCTGGGTGTAAGCTATTTCCTGCACATTTTTTTTTTCAACTACAATCGTCTGTTTATGTATTTTGGAGGTGGCAAAGTAAACCCAGCAGGCCATACATTTATAAAAAAAAAAAAAACTTAAAGGTGGTTGCACTCCCAGCACTTTCTTACTGTAATATATGCATTTACAGCAGTATTTTCTGTGACGGGGGTAATGTAACAATAACTTATTGCCTGTGCCTCTGAAAATACAGAACTAAACGGACTAAATAAGAAAGTGCTTGGAGGGCAACCAGCTTCTAAGGTCGTGGTATTTTACTATGCACACCCAAAACAGTCTCAGACTTGCTGACTGGGCATTGCATGGCATTTATCTCGCAAGTGCTGTGGTTAAACTGTAAGATCAGAGAAAACGTTGTGTGTGTCCGTGTGTGTGTGTGTGTGTGTGTGTGTGTGTGTGTGTGTGTGTGTGTGTGTGTGTGTGTGTGTGTGTGTGTGTGTGTGTGTGTGTGTGTGTGTGTGTGTGTATGTGTCAATCCTGCTTTCAGATGGTAGATATTTTTGTAAATGTAGCGTTGTGAGAGAAAAACAATGCATTGATCCAACCGTTTTCTGAAACTGGGCTGATGGACACGATAGGAACCACCAGAAAGGAAGAATACCCAATTAGTGGATTGGTCTGTCTTTGTCTCTGTAGCCTGAAGCGATATATGGCACGGACTTGTTCTTTCTAAAGCAGGGATTGACCCCTCTATCTCCTCTCTGTCTGACAGAAAGCAGCATAGAGCCTTACTGAAGTCTGTAGCCTGGAGGCAATCTTCTGTTTGCCATAAAAACGCACACACACAGATCTGCCGCCTGCTTCGTGAACGCAAACTAAAATAAATAAAGCTTACCTAATCAGGGAAATCGCAACATGCATATACATCAGCGTAATGTTCAGTGCTGAGACGCACCACTATTGATTTGTCGATTTCATGCGCAATATTGCCTTGCTATTAGTAGTGCTGTACACATAACTGTGATGGCTAACAATGGCTAGCTGCCCAGCAAATGTTAATGTCATGAACAATGTTGCTGAGCGTCAGGGATTTTATTGTGATTTATCAGCTGACCTCATCATTGGACTATGAGCTACACATGTGCACGCACGCACACACACACATACACACACACACACACACACACACACACACACACACACACACACACACACACACACACACACACACACACACACACACACACACACACACACACAGCGAAAGAGAGAGAGAGAGAGAGAGAGAGAGAGAGAGAGAGAGAGAGAGAGAGAGAGAGAGAGAAAGAGATCTGTAACAATGTTTGGTATCAGGAGAGATGTTCATCTCATTGTTGCAATGGTTTGTGGGTAACGGCTTGTGGTGTTCAATAATGCAGAGCTACCAGGAGAGTCAGGTCCAAGACCTGTACCCTTCTAGATACCTTAATGAGTTGAGGAGTCTACTGCTGGGTTGCTAAACATTGTAACACATTCTTCAGTGTGTGTGTGCATGCATGCGTGCGTGTGTGTTTGCATGTGTGGGTATGTGTGTTTGCGTGAGGGTCTCTGTGCGGTGATATCCATGTACCTACAGGAGAGTGTGTGTGCATGTGTGTGCATACGTGTGTGCTTCCGTTCGTGCGTTTGAGTGTGTGTGTGTCTGTGTGTGTGTGTGTGTGTTTGCAAGTGTGTGTATGTACAAACTTGTAAGTGTGTGAAAATGCTGATACCATTATTTTGGGCCTCCCGCAGTCAAGCCCTTCTCTGCTCCCCTGGATGGCTCAGCAGGCTTAGCCTCTCCTCTCCTCTCCTCTCCTCTCCTCTCCTCTCCTCTCCTCTCTCCTCTCCTCTCCTCTCTTCTTACATCCTCTCCTCTCCTCCCCTCTCCTATCCTCATTCACTCCTCTCCTCTAATGTCTCCTTGCATCCTCTCCTCCCCTCCTCCTTTTTCCTCTCTTCTCCTTTCCTGCCATCTTGTATCTTCTCTTCTCCTTTCTTTATTCTTCCTCTCCTTTCTTTATTCTTCCTCTCCTCCCCTCTCCTCTCCTCTCTCCTTGCATCCTCTGCTTATAACCTGCAGCAGTCAGCTCTAGCTCTCGAGCAGCTCCTTAGGCTGCCCTTCACACTTCTCAGCGGTATGATTTATAGCACTTAATTATATACATAGACTATTTAATTGCTCAGTGGGATTGGGAAATACATATAGCCAAAAATTCTAACTTGATATGTAATATAAATTAAAATGCATTGCAAAGACATACATAGGCCCATAGGCATGCACAGAGGCGGGCAACTTCCCCTTTGCCCAACTGGACTAAAAATGACCTTTTTGAGGGTTCATTTTTTTAACATTTTTGTCACAATGTACTGTGGTCCATGTTGACATACAATATATAGTAAGGCAGACATAAGTTCCACATGTCCCCCACCCCTCCCCTCGAGCACCTGCCCCCCAAAATGCCTGTGAAGGCCACTGCATTGTCTGAAAAGGCTCAGCCAAAGAGGTTGGATATATGATAAGAGGAATCGAAACACGCCCACTCAATGCAAAAGCGTGTGCTCAAAATTTGGTCTCCTAAGGGGGCGTTGTCCCTCCTTCTTCTTTTCTTTTCGTGATTTTTGCACAAGACGTGCGCTACTGCCATCTACAGCGCTAAGGGGACTCAAGACTCCGAAGGTCTCCTAATCGAATGTCTCCTAAAGGTGCGTTCACCCGACATAAAGTGGATACCGGAAAAGAACCCGCCTGCTTTATCTCACTCTCATATACGATTCTCTGGCCCAGCTACATCACAGTGCTATGACATCACTTAGCATGGTTATTACCATTTTGATGGCTTTTGGTGGTTATTACAGAGGCCTTGGGCAAAGGGGCTAAGATGCCAATGAGAGACTGGTGATGATGAAAAAGCTAGCAAGAGTTGAAGCCTTCGGTAACACTACAAGTTTGGCAAAAAAAATAACCATTAGAGTGATTAGTGATTGTGTGTCGTTAGAATAATACTTTAGGAAAGTGTAGCTGGCACTTACTGGCACTGGTAACATAGACTTACAGTGAATTGGCCTCAGGAGGCCTTAAGGATGTGATTGAGATGGGGTCTCACAGCAATAGAAGTAAGACAATATAACACATGCATTGCTCTGAAGATATAAACTCTGTTTTCTACAATGCCTGTAAAATTCAGTACATTGCCTACTCCATCTTTTTAGCATATCACTACTTTTCCACTTTACTTTTTCACACAGCGCTAACAGCTTCAAAGTTCCTTTTGGCAGTGGATTGAACAACTGCAGCTGTTGCTGTTGCTGGGGATGTAAGCCGAGGCTGGAGTTTCGTGCTCCAACGGCTTGGAAGAGCACAAAAATGATTACATTCTCAGAGCTGCAGAGAAGCGAAGAGTGTGAATAGAAGAGTCAAAGTCAAAACCTGCATTTTTTGTGGGGTTTTTTTCAGTTATGTTGTTTTTTGCTGCTTTGTCATTTTTATGTTTTTTTTCTGGCTTGAGGGATCAGCCGAAATGAAATGGGTCCCCTGGGCGCTGAGAGCTTTGGCCGGGCCCAGGACAAGTTCATCTGAAAGGGCCCCTCCAGCTTCATAGATACAATGTAATGAGGACCCAATTCTGGGCCCCCTCTTTCCCTGGGCCACAGAACAACTGTCCCCTTTGTCCCACCCTGCCGGCACCCGTGGGTCTCCATTACACTGGATGTATTGAATGGGGAGGCCTTTCTGATGACTTTGACCTGCACCCGGACCAAAACTGTCAGCCCTGGTCTCATTTTGAGGAACGGGGGGGGACGACGACAGATGGCTGCCAGAGCAGAACAGTCCCTCCAGCTTGTGGTGTTTGTTTTGCAAGCCGACATGCTTAGCAGCGACAGATCTGCACAAATGTGTTTTTCCTTGTTTGCTGCTGTCAGACTCAGGATTGTGTGTGTGTGTGTGTGTGTGTGTGTGTGTGTGTGTGTGTGTGTGTGTGTGTGTGTGTGTCTGTGTCTGTGTCTGTGTCTGTGTCTGTGTCTGTGTCTGTGTCTGTGTCTGTGTGTCTGTGTGCGTACCAGCCTGCCTGCGTGTGTGTTTGTGTGCGCACATGCGTGTATCAGAGATTGCCCTTGACTCGACAAATGAATTGCGGAGTTCATTTGATTTATTATTTGTCGGGAAACATTTAGTGGGTCAGATTTGCTTGTGACGGAAATCCAATGTTGAGTGGGGTTTTTTTTCCGCCACATTTGTTATCATCAGTCTGCATCTCGCTTCCACAAGCCAGGAGAGCACTGAAGGGGTTATTTTACAGCCACAGTTGCGGAAATCACAAACGCAATCGCAATCAATGCCCGTCCTGCTGTTTAAGCCCATTCACATATTCTAGCAACAGAGCTTGTGCGTGTTTGTTTAGAGGGAGATTGTAGCCAATAAAAGTAGTGTTTCTATATCAAGGCCGGCCGTAAAGCTGAGTAAACACTACAGCCGCAGTGCTAATTGTTTTCCTATAAGGGCCTAAGCCCTTAGCACTAATGCACTTCATTTGTGCCACTAGAAAGAGATCTTTTAGCCTTTTTTACATTATAAAGTGTCCTCGATTTATCACCCTTAATTAGCGTGTCACCTGTACTTTTCACATCAGTCAACACGGGTCCAGGTGTCTAATTCACATGGTAAGCCTTGTGAAATAACCATACAAAAACATGCATTAAATGGACAAAACCATAACTGGTCTTGACTAAAATATGAATGGAACGTAAAAGAATCAAGAATCAAGAGCTTTTATTTGTCATTGACCAAAACGAGTTTTGACCGCGAAATTGCGTTTAAGAATACATCACAACAACATAATTACACGCAACACTACATCCTTTTTCATAGTCTTATCAATGCAGCTTGAAGGCTAAACTCAAATTTGTAATAGCAGTAGTGTTCGGGATGTAGCTGGGCCCTTATGTTTATTTTGAAGGGTGCTTAATTCTCAGTGTATTGCGGCCTTATCTGGAGCCATGGCTGCAGACAGAGCTTTTAATTGGGGAAGTGACAGAGACGATAAGACGTCTGCTCCACTCTGCTCTGCCTCTGGGTATGTTCCAATATGCGACCTTGCGTCCTCCACTTGTGCTTGTGGCCTCATACCAGGAAGTAATACATTGTGATGACATTTCAAAAAAACTCAATTGTAAAGTCCTTTTCTCATTTTCAAACAGAATGGTCAATGAAGAATAGTCCCCCAAAATTTTTTTTGGATAGGTCGACAGTGGGGAAACTTAATTGTTTTCTCCACGGAGGAGGGGCCAGGAGACGGGGCGAGGCCACAAACTCAAGTGGAGGTTGCATGTTGGAATGCACTCAGTCGCATATTGGAATGCACCCTCTGTCTCCTCTTCGCTGTTCCTGTGTGCTTGATCCCTGGCCGGACTCCTTCTCTGGTGAAGGCTGCCAATGCCATTAGTGAAACCTCTTGTCCCATCACCGGAGGTCCTTGGACAGAATCACACAAGGCTGGCTTTGCTTTCGGGGTGTGTGTGTGTGTGTGTGTGTGTGTGTGTGTGTGTGTGTGTGTGTGTGTGTGTCTGTGTCTGTGTCTGTGTCTGTGTCTGTGTCTGTGTGTCTGTCTGCCCGTCTTGGCCTTGCCTAGGCTGATGATGTCATAATGCTCTCCTTCACTCGAGCAGCTGGAAGTTGCACAGTCAGGTGTGGGAGGCGCTTAACACCCAGACCAACTAGAACTAACAATTTTCCCCAAATTCTGAATTTGAATTCTAGAACGGATGTTAGAAACTTCTTCTCCTGCATTATCAACTGCCATAGAATCAATAGAGCCAACTCTGTGTACACATCTTTCCACTGAGCCATGCCAGTTGTATTTTTTTCCAGTAATGCTCACAGCAAAGGCAAGATCTCTTTTTTCATTTTGTGCAGTGATAGTTTAAAGAAACTCCCACACACTGACCATTTCGCTGTTTTTTCTTTAATAAACGACGTTTCGGTACAAGACCTTCATCAGGCAATCTCAAACAGAGATTGCCTGATGAAGGTCTAGTACCGAAATGTCGAAAGTTTTCCATTTTGTGCAGTGAATATGGTCTACATATGGATGAGCTAAATATATGGACTATACGGTGCATGTGTTTTTGTGTATACAGTATGTGTGCCATGTGCCTACGTATGGTATGTGTGTATTTTTTTTATTCCAATGCCAGCTACAGAATTTAAGTGATGGGGAAGTAGTAGGAGGTTTACTTTTTTGTTTAAAATATTGTTTTCTCAGATGGCCTGCTCTTCAGCCAACCCAGCATCACGATTTCTGCTGTTGCAACAAAACTGCTGAGGCTTATTTCAAACCATCTGATGCTTGCAGTTTGCACAGTCACTGTTATCATTCAATGGAATTGCATTTATTCATTACATTTCAAACAGCATTACAGCGAGCATTAGTCTTTCTTTCTTTCTTTCTTTCTTTCTTTCTTTCTTTCTTTCTTTCTTTCTTTCTTTCTTTCTTTCTTTCTTTCTTTCTTTCTTTCTTTCTCTCCATGCCCCTCAACTCTTCATGACTTGCTCTTTTTATATTTG
The DNA here is from genome assembly GCF_034702125.1 of Engraulis encrasicolus. Taxonomy (NCBI): domain Eukaryota; kingdom Metazoa; phylum Chordata; class Actinopteri; order Clupeiformes; family Engraulidae; genus Engraulis; species Engraulis encrasicolus. The sequence continues at coordinate 253,716 of NW_026945544.1, read as the reverse complement.
TGTGTGCTGGCATCTGCCACAATCTATTTATACTGGGACTGTTTTGAATTCATGAATTTACTCTGGCATTGTGCATCAAGTCAGACTGCTCTCCTACATATTTGACCCATTACCACACACACACACACACACGCACACGCACACGCACACACACACACACACACACTGCCAAGGCTGTCAATCATGGTGAAGACTCTGGCCTCTGTGAGTTTGGGTTGGCATATATCCCTTTAGCCTACCCACCCCTCTGCAATGCCTGTTGCTTAGCAGTTCGACCTTTTCCTGTGAGAGAGAGAGAGAGAGATAGATTTTGTGTGTGTGTGTGTGTGTGTGTGTGTGTGTGTGTGTGTGTGTGTGTGTGTGTGTGTGTGTGTGTGTGTGTGTGTGTGTGTGTGTGTGTGTGTATGTGTGTGTATTTCTATCCTGTAATTGTCTGTGTTTGTGTGTGTGTTCTGAATGGAATAACTCACCCGGTGGCTGTGCTAGCGTTGGCCTTGGTTGGGTTTGAATAACCGAAACCGGGGGGGGCCCAGTCCTGCTCCGCTGTTCCACTCACCACATCAAGCTGTGGTGATTAACACACACCCGAAATAGCAGCCCCTCAAGACTCTTAAAATATAAATGAATAAAAATAAATAAATGAAAACCCATGCGCCCCTCCCCATTCTCCAAGCCCTACCCACCCCAACCGGGCAGCTGATCCTGGAATGATGCCGTACAGTACCCTGGCTGGAGGGCGGACCACCATTAATACTGGCCACATGAGGGCTATCAGTGGAATGTAATGTGTGCCTCGTTTGGTACTTTAATGGTTTCTTGTTGCAAGTCACAAGTGTGTGTGTTTGTGTGTGTGTGTGTGTGTGTGTGTGTGTGTGTGTGTGTGTGTGTGTGTGTGTGTGTGTGTGTGTGTGTGTGTGTGTGTGTGTGTGTGTGTGTGTGTGTGTGTGTTTGGGGGAGGGGGGGGGAGAAATGTTCCCATATGTACAGTATATGTATGTGACTATGTGTGTTCCAATCAGTGGAATGTGTGCCTCGTTTGGTACTTAAATGGCTTTTCGTCGAGTGTGTGTGTGTGTGTGTGTGTGTGTGTGTGTGTGTGTGTGTGTGTGTGTGTGTGTGTGTGTGTGTGTGTGTGTGTGTGTGTGTGTGTGTGTGTGTGTGTGTGTGTGTGTGGGTTCCCATTTGTACAGTATATATATATGACTGTGTGTGTTCCTAGGGCAGGACAATATGGCGATATATATATCGTTATCGTGATTTATTATATGGTTGTGACGTCATCGGTCGAATGCTCCATTCATTTCAACGGGGCTCCCCAACGTTCGCACGTCTGTTATTTTTCGATAACGGACGGGTTGGTCTATAACAGACCGCTGTCAATGGCAACAAGACTTTTCACTGCTAAAGCGACTTTTCAACAAGACTCTAATCAGCTGCTGTGATAGACAACACCTGTTGTCCTGGCTACCTAGCTGTTGCCTAGCGGTGTTCCACAACGGCACTGTTTTGTTTTGCGCAGCAACAATCTTAACATTAAATAGGCCTAAATAAATGTCCCCGCCATGTGTGAGTCATTTAAGTATATCCATATAATAAGCGGGTTAACTTTCGGCGAGTCGGTCGCTTTGTGGAATAGCAGCACTTCAGAGAGAACAAGACCCCTCCGCTCCGGAATCTAAAGATTCTCTCTGTCGTGCTGCTATTCCATGGTAGCGACCTTCTCGCCGAACGTTAACCCTTACTTAATAGTGTATACCGTGACCTTTATATAATTTATATCGTTTATATCGTGATAGTAATTTGATCAATTTTATACAATTGAATATCATTTAATTACATTTCATGTTGTCACAATACACACTATAAGTTCATGTAACTGTAAAAATAAGAATAAAAAGATCCATTTTAAAGAAAGGTTGTATTGTGACATGAGAAAATAAAGAGCAAATAAACAGTATGTAATTGTGCTATATCGTGATATATATCGTTATCGTGATATAAAGTAATCCATATCGTGATATAGGTTTTTTTCCATATCGCCCAGCCCTATGTGTTCCAATGGCCATACATTACATTTTGCAAAGACATTTTATCCACGATAGAAACTACTTCATCAACTACTTCATCAATCA
>NW_026945544.1:225000-227500 GCF_034702125.1 Engraulis encrasicolus | reverse complement strand
GCCATCTCTCTCCTTTTGAACGCTTCTATACGTACCAGGGCTATTGGTTCTATATGCTTTTCTTCTGAGACCCACAGTATGCACATATTGTACATACAAACACAAGCACATGTGCTTGTGGGTGCGCGCGCGCGCACACACACACACACACACACACACACACACACACACACACACACACACACACACACACACACACACACACTAGACCTACCCAGTAAATAATTGCAGTGTTAATTCAACACTTAGAGAGTACTCTGGGACCAAATACACTCTAGAAGGGTTTATTATTTGACTCTGGATATACAACACCTCGGACTAAAGTGCACCCAAACTTAAGACCCCTAAAAGTCATTGAATTTAGTGCACGTTGTAATCTACAAAACACTCTAGAAGATGTTAAATTGACTCACACAATTCACACTGCCTATTTTTTTTTCACAAGACTTCCCTACCAGTTTGAATGCCACCATATAACGCATATCTGTTTCTATACATTTTAATCTGGCCATACACCTCTTGGCTACTATTTTCATGCCTTCTCTCTCTTCAGTGTATGGATTTGTAGGTTATGAAGATGTGTGTATCCGTGCCTGCATGTGGGTGTGTGTTTGTGTGTGGCTTTGTGTAATATCTGTATCTATGTATAAGTTTGTGTGTTTGTGCGTGTTGCGAGCAGGAGGGCGAGTGGTGCCCCAGGGGAGGGCTTTTTGTGGAGAGCACTGAGCAGCTTTAGTTGTAGACTTACACATGAAGGTCACGGCTAACATATGCAGGAAGGACGGAGGGGAAAGGAGGGGAGGAGAAGCGGCCATAGTGTGTGTGTGTGTGTGTGTGTGTGTGCGTGTGTGTGTGTGTGTGCGTGTGTGTGTGTGTGTGTGTGTGTGCGTGTGTGTGTGTGTGTGCGTGTGTGTGTGTGTGTGTGCGTGTGCTAAGGCCTCTTAGCCACTGGCAAAACTGTGTATGGAAATGCACCGTACATTTCTCAGTGTTAATTTCACACTTTTGGAGAGTCGAATCTACCACTCATAATGCTGTTTCTGCTGTGGTAGAATGTACTATTTTTGTAAAGCCAAGGCTTCTGTGCCACTGGCTAAACTGGGTGTGGAACTGAGGCATTTCTTCCATGTGCAAGTGTATGCTGCACCAATTTCACATGGCGAGTGACTCTACTTTATACTGTGTTGTGCTTGCTAAATTCCTTCAAAGCAATCCAAAGCATTTCATACTTGTGCAAGTACATTGTGCAAGCACTTTAACATGACTTGCACACAGTCTCCACTCTGTATTGTATTTGGTACAGTCTTTCCATTAAGTTACTTTAGGGAACTGGCATTGCCTAAGTTTAAGCATACTCTAAAAACACATTTAGTTAGTTAAAAGGCAACCTGAATAGTTTGGATAACAAGGCTACGTAAGTATTAGCCTGCCAACCACAAATGAAAAGGTATGCCCATGGGAATCATCCAGAAACCAACCCAGACAGTCAATTCTATTTAACATAGTGGAAAAACAAGCCAGACCAGAATAATGCAAAACAATATGCATACATATGCATACATATGTATAAGGTACATATACTTTATGGATACTATATAGGTACATGCACACATTAATCAAAGGAGTCGTTTCAGTACACAATTTGCTTCCACTTCATTTCCACACCTGGTCTGGCCTAGAGTTCCAGCTTGACTGACTGTCCTTATTTCCCCTGTGAACCGTTTTTCCCCCTTTGCAGATTGAACACTGGTTAGTAGTACAGTATTCCCATTGGCCGACTGTGTCACGCTGATTAAGCTGAGTGCTGAGCCCAGTGTAACCTACCTAGCTCCACTCTCTCTCCATTACAGATTAGATTCAAATGCTGTTTACTCAGGCACAGCACAGATGCAGGTGGTTCCCAGGGCTGTGAGTTTGCCACGTGTGTGCCTCGTGTGTGTGTGTGTCAGTGTTCATTTTGTCAGCTTTTTTTTATTTACTCGTAGTCTTAGTCACAATGACGAAAATCAATTTTAGTCTTAGTCATATTTTAGTCATTGCCTACCCAATTTAGTCTTAGTCTTTGTCTAAATTACGATTTTAGTCATTTTAGTCATTTTAGTCAACACTGTACATAATAGAACTTCTCCACACACTGCTTCTCTTTTTAACATGACTGTACAGAATAAACCTTCTCCGGACACTGCTTCTCTTTTTAACATATATCACACTGTACAGAATAAAACTTCTTCACACACTGGTTCTCTTTTTCTCTATTTTATTTAACACCAGTGTTAATTTAGTCAGCTTTTTAAAATTTAGTCTTAGTCTTAGTCACAATGACAAAAATCCATTTTAGTCTTAGTCATATTTTAGTCATTGCCTTCCCAATTTAGTCTTACTCTTAGTCTAAATGACAAAAATCAAAAAAGGGCTTTGACGAAATGTATGTGTGCGTGTGCGTGTGTGTATGTGTGTGTGTGCTCTGTGATTGCAGTATCAGAAGTGTGCCTGTGTGTAT
>NW_026945544.1:207500-210000 GCF_034702125.1 Engraulis encrasicolus | reverse complement strand
TGCGGCTGAAACTGCCATCTTAAGTGGTGTTTGTGGTGTGATGCATATTGTAATCTGTGGATGAAGATGTGTCTATGTTTGTGTAATGCATGAAGGGATGGCCTCTAATGTTATCGCTACATTTAGTGTGACTGCCTTTGGTACGTGTCATGTATTGTTAATGTGCGTTTTGTTTGTGTTGCTGATAGTTCTACAAAGAAAATTGGTTGGTTATGAAAGATAAAGGAAAGTATTGCATCCTGAATTCTTAATCTGGATCTGATTGTCTACTGACACCCTGAGGATACTTAAACGCGGCTAACAAGGCCGCTGACAGCTTTGGCTGGGCCCAGGACAAAGTTATCTGAAAGGGCCCCGAATCCAATACACAATGTAATAATGAGAACCCATTCTGGAGCCCCCTCTGTTCTTGGGCCTGGGACAACTGTACCCTTTGTCCCCCTCTGGCGGCTTCCCTGGCGGCTACCATCAACCTATCAGCCATCTACCATCAACAAACAAATCAAAATACATAGCTCATTACTGCATTACTGTATCTGCACCCCTCCCCCCACCACCACCACCACCACACACACATACACAAACCCACCACCCCTCACCACCAAATTGCTTAAAATGCCCCCTGTGGAAGAAGCCTAAATGCGCTATACGTAGTTATATCCATTATGTTGGTAAATATTGGAAAGGTGCAGTGGAAATGATTTTCCGGGGAGGAAAAGTACCTCTTGGAAGTTCATCTGAAGGGCTAGGACACCATATGACACTATGTGAGGAAACGCATTACACCATAGTTATGTCCAATATGTTGGAAAATATTGGTGAGGTCACAGTGGATGTGCTGTTCTTCTCATGGAGGAAAAACACCTATTGGAAGTTCATCTGAAGGGCTAGGACACCATGTGACCTTCCATTCTTTCCTTCCCTCCTCCTCTCCTTCACTCATCCCATTTTTTCTCTCTCCTCATCCCACCTTCCATCCATCTTATTGTCCCTCCAATCCCATCCTCCTGCCGTCCATCTCTGCCTCCTTCCTCCTCACCCATACCTCTGCATCCTCCTCTTCTATATTCCATTCATCCCTTTCCCTCAATCCCTTCTTCTCTCCCTCTATCCCTGCCCTCCTGTTCTCCCTTCTCTCCCTCCACTCATCCCTCCATCCCTCTTCCTCACCTTCCCTCCTCACATCAGCAGCACACACACACACACACACACACACACAAACACACACACACACACACACACATACACACACACACACACACACACACACACACACACACACACACACACACACACACACACACACACACACACACACACACTCTCACCTGCAAGGCTGCAAACCTCCAGCAGCAGCATCATCAGCAGCAGCAGTAGCAGCAGCAGCATCCACAGCCGCCTCCTCCCCGCCAGCTCGCCCACCCGCCCTCCACAGGGGATTTAGCCTCCTCTTATCTCCCCCGGGGAGCCTTGCTTCCTGCCCTCTGATGAGCTTAAGCCTACAAGCGATCCTAATGCGCCACCCCTACCCCCGCCCCCCTCCTCTGCCTCCCTGCTTGGTTATTTAGTTATTTGTTTATTTGCTACTGTATTGATTTACTTGTTTATACGTTTGTGTGTGTGTGTGTGTGTTGTGTGTGTGTGTGTGTCTGTGTGTCTATGTGTCTGTGTGTCTGTGTGTTTGTGTGTGTGTGTGTGTGTGTGTGTGTTGTGTGTGTGTGTGTGTCTGTGTGTCTATGTGTCTGTGTGTCTGTGTGTTTGTGTGTGTGTGTCTGTGTCTGTGTGTTTCTGCTTACTAACTCTGCCTGATGCTCAGCTCATGGCATGGAGGAGGAACTCTTAGCCTTTTGGATTAACAAGCCACTGTGCGTACGCGCGTGCATGTGTGTGTGGGTGCGTGTGCGTGCGTGTGCATGTGCGACAGTGTCTGTCTGTGTGTCTGTGCGTGTATGTGTGTGTGCGTGGGTGTGTTTGGTTGAGTGTATATCCATGGTAGCATTGGCTGGAAAACCCTAATTGACATCAGCCAAACCTCTTAACTGACATGATTGTATGATGGTAGTTGAGAGCCAATTGACTTGTATTATCGCAACATTATAGTTCGGAATTAACACATCATCTACACCGCATTCCACATTATTATGCAAATGACATTTTTCGCTGTTTCCCCAAATAATCAATACAAATGACAGTCGTCATAATTTTCAAGTCATCAGCCATTAGAGCACAATTTAAAAGTTTTTGAATGAACCTTCCAATGATAACGGTATTTTTTTAAATAATAAAAAACTTTAAATGCTCTGTTCCACATTTTTACGCAAAATAGTTTTGTAGTGTTGTAATCCAAATTTCTTTCTTTTTTCCCCATTTACCTCAAAACAGTTGGAATTTGGTACCTTCTAAATTACATTTCAATGTTCAATACTTGGTGATAAGCTCTTTGTCTTAGTAACTGGAATGCTGCGATTAACATTGAAGTCAATGGTAGGGCATTGCATGG
>NW_026945544.1:200000-202500 GCF_034702125.1 Engraulis encrasicolus | reverse complement strand
GGTGTGTGTGTGTGCGTGAATGCGTGCGTGCGTGTGTGCGTGTGTGTGTGTGTGTGTGTGTGTGTGTGTGTGCATTTTTGAGACAGACTTTCTTGGCCTGGTTCAGACCTAAGTATGCCAAGTGTGCCTGGCATCAGATGGACCCATTTTTAATCTCTGTTTGGCCACTAAGAAGCTAAAACAGGTCACCGCACTGTCACAGTATTGTTGCGTCACGTATCTCAAGGGTCGATGGCAATCAATGCCTCCTCTGCCTTGTCAGACAACATGAAATGATGATATGTTATGTTGGCAGCAAATTCAGATGAGAATTTAAGTTCAGTCTCATAAAGAGCGTTGAAAGGGCCCATCCTGACGCCTCCAGGATTCATCTGCCAGTATCTTACATGATCCCCAACCTCGGTGTCAGCCCAAGCCCAAAGCTCTACCGTTTTGAAATCAGAACAACTTTGCCCTCCCAGCAAAAACCCATCAGCAGGACTTCTCCTCAGGCACACATACACACACACACACGCGCGCGCACACACACACACACACACACACACACACACACACACACACACACACACACACACACACACACACACACACACACACACACACACACACACACACACACACACACACACACACACACACACACACACACACACACACACACACACACACGCAGTGAGTGTTAGGGGGAGATTTGATGGAACAAATCTCCTATTTTTTTTCATCTGACACACCATAGAAATGTGTGCGTCCGTGGGGGGATTGAGTTTGAAAGCTATTTTCTGACGGGCAAGCTGCTTTCTCTTGTCCGGGGGCCCTGTCTCTCACAGCCTTTTAAAGTAAGTGCCTTGATCAGACCACAACTCAGCTTGAATTTCCTCAGCCAAACGTTCAAGATGCGCATCTCTGTACCCTTAAGAAGAATGGAATCGGGGTGCTTAAGGAGATCTCGTTGGACAGTTTAAGTTATATCATTTTTTATGTTTGTAGTTATATATTTTTTTGTCAGTGTATTGGCCATTTTTGAGTGAGGCCGGCTCAAAGCACACCAGTGGTGCAGTATGAAACAGCAGTCTGTTGGGTCTAGTCTAGTCTGTGGAGGCGTGGGATAGCAAGGGTTCAGCTCTGCTGTGGTTTTCTGTCAATGCCAATTTGCTCAACAACTCCCACATTCAGAGCAGTTGTGTTGCTGATTGCATACGAGTTATATAACAGACAAAGAAACAGCACCACAGAGAGTTCACAATGTCATTTGACAAAATGATGTAGACACTTGTGTAGGCCTGTGTCTTTCTTTTTTATATATAGCCTAATGCCCAGGCTTGAAATGGATGTTTCAATGTTATGTTTCAGCTTGATCCTGTTCTATTCTGTACATCCATCCTGTGTAAATGATCAAGGGAGATAGAGATTCTGTGGTATGTTGAGTCTGTTACAGTATGAAGACATTTTGAAGAGATGAAGCCTTCTACCACTTTCTCATCCTGTCAGAATGTGAGCAGGTATACATTATTTCTGATGCCCTTGGGGATAGCTGGCTTAGCTGCAGCATTCGCTACATTTCTTTGAGGGAAAAAAACCTGGCGCTTGAATGCAACAACTGAAAAGGCAGTAACTTGAGAAATGTGTTATTTTGCCTGTCCATTGGACAAATAAATACTGTATGAGAGTTTCAAAGCCTGAAGTCTCTGAGGTACAAACACAATGTTTGTTGAGTTTATAAACACATTGAATGCTAAAGCAGGTAAAATTATTTTTTTGCTCCCGTGCATTGACTTTTGGTGAATGTGTATCTTCGCAGATTTTCACATACACAAACATAAAAATCCGCACAAGTCTTAGTACATGAGCCCAGGTCTGTATTGTCTGCACCTAATGTAATGGAGCACTTGAAGACGCCAATTTTAACTGAACTGTAGGCTTTCTCTTCTGTAGTAAAGCATGACGTTATCTGTATGGCTTCAATACTACAGAAGCCTTTTTTTTGCAGACGTATGTAGTCTAGGTGTAGTTTTTGTATTTGAGGAACCCTTTCATGACTGTAAGATTGCTGTTCGGCTTGACTGCCGAGCTTCGGATCCGTAATAATCTCTCTCAGCAGCTCAATCTATTCTGTCTTCTCCAATCCTGGCATTCATCTACTAAAGGAGCATCTGAAGATGCCTCTACCAAAGAAAATGGAATCTTGTACAAGAACGACCACTAGCTGGTGTGGCCAGGAGTGGCACTGCAGCTATGTTATCGCAGCCAAGTAAATAATGAATGGGTGCCAATGGGGCTGTACGCTTCTCATAGAACTAACTGCCCGTGTGATTTTTTCCCTGGAAACAATGGAGTCGCGTTCGATAGATATGAGTAAGTGAAAGCATTTGCCGACACGTTTGCATCTTGTCAAGTGTTAGATTCGTGAAAATGACCCTTATTTCAACTATAGCAATGACATAACACGTGACAATCGACTTTACGGCACTACGCCATTTGTTTTGTAGTTTTAAGTCTGACT
>NW_026945544.1:182500-192500 GCF_034702125.1 Engraulis encrasicolus | reverse complement strand
CCCCGAGGGCAGGGGACCAGGAGGAGGAGGAGGTGGAGGTGGTGTTGGAGGAGGAGGTGGTGGTGAAGCAAGAGGGCATTGCGCTGGGGGCTGCGGCATCAACCCGGCGCTCCTGGCCAACGAGCACTCGTTTGGGGCGCAGCTGAGCACGGCGGCCTTCACGCTCTTCCTCTTCCTGGCCACGTGGACGTTCGGGGCGCTGGCCGTGTCCATGGGCCACTTCCTGGACATGATCTTCAGCTGTCTGTACGGCGCCTTCTCGGTCACGCTGGGCTTGTTCGTGCTCATCCACCACTGTGCCAAGCGGGACGACGTGTGGCACTGCTGGTGCTCCTGCTGCCGGAGACGGAGAGGCGGCGGTGGGGGGGCGCGGGCCGGGCACCAGGTGGTGCACGGGGGCTGCATGGGCCACGGGCACGGGCACGGACACGGGCACGGCCACGGCCACGGACGGCCCAAGCTCAACGTAAACGGGGACATGCTAGCGCACGGCCCCCCGTTGATCCACGCCCACTGCGGCCACCTGGACTCTCCCTGCCCGGGCAAGGCCCTCCTGGCTGGGGGAACGCACGCACACACCCACACACACACGCACGGGCCCTGCAAGCTGGGCGGCCTGCCCGCGGCCGCCACCACCAGTCCCCCTCCTCCGTCCGCGCACCACGTGGCCTGCCTGTCGCCCGCGCCCTGCTGCGCCGCCATGCACTCCCAGCAGCTGCTCCAGGACGAGGAGGCCGAGGCCGAGGACGAGCCTCCCGCCCACGTGCTGCTCCACGCGGACCCGGACGGCTACCGGCCCGCCATCCACCTCCACCGCTGCCTGAAGGGTGGCAGCGTCAGGACTAAAGGCGGCCGGCGACTGAGCCGCCAGCGGGGCGGCAGCGAGCGGGAGTTCGCGTACCACCTCCCTGCCGACGGCGGTGGTGGGGGTAGCGGGCACAGCTCGCGTGCCAACAGCCCGCACAGCATGCTGGACGCTGGGCACCTGTGCCACCACGAGCACGATCTGGGCTGCGTGGAGGCGGGCGCTCACCATCACCACCACCACCATCACCACGGCAGCGGGGGATGCCACCACGCCGACGGCGGGCCCCACCACAGCTGCCATGCGGCCCTGTGCCACGCGCGCCACTCCTGCTGCGCCAAGGCCGAGCTGTTCCCCGCCCTGTGCCCCACGGAGCTGGTCGGCGACGCGGGCGCCTTCCTGTGCGGGTGCGGCAAGATGGCGGCGGCCTCGGCAGAGGACGAGCTGGCGGTGGGCGGGCACTTGGAGATGAGGCCGCGCCGGCAGTCGCTGCTGCAGCAGGGCGCCCAGTCGTCCAATCAGAACGGCATCCTGAAAAGCACCGCCCACGAGGCCATCCTGTACCCGCTGGACAGCACGGGGAATATACGCACCGGACCCTGGAGGAACGAAACTACCGTGTAGTGCAAGGGCTCCTGCTGTGTCACAAACAAAATGGAATTTATTGAAATAAACTAATACTAAACTAACTAGAACTCTGGAGATGAAACAGACTTTGGAGATACAAACTGACCCTGCCACCTCTTTTCCCCCGATCCCCTAGGAGACTACACAACTCAGAAACGATCTAAGGATTTTATTTTCATTTGTATTTTTTATTTTTTTATTTTTGGTTTTGTTGAGTTTTTTTAATACATTAATTTCATGATTCTCTCATTCAGCCTCCATGTTGGGCGTACATTCAGTATTTCTCGTGCCATTGTACAGGTTGAATAGAAATCGTCCTGAAGTGTTTCACAGCCATCACAGGCTGACTGTGCACATTTGTGTACATGTGTGTGCTTTTCACCTCACAGTGTGTGTGTGTGTGTGTGTGTGTGTGTGTGTGTGTGTGTGTGTGTGTGTGTGTGTGTGTGTGTGTGTGTGTGTGTGTGCGTGCGTGCGAGCGTGCGAGAGTGGGAGGGATAGTTGGTCTGTATGTCTAATGGATGCTTTGCTGCGTATTAGGGCCGTAACGATACACTCAACTCACAATTTGATTCATATCACAATTTTTTTACTTCTGTTCGATACACCACACAATCTTTGAAATCTATGAAAACTATGATAGTTTATAAAATAGGTTTATAAAATAGGTTACTAAAGGCTACTAAAAATATGAAAAAGTTTGAAAATAATAATGATGCTTTGAAGCACTATCACATCATATCATGTGGTTGTTTTCTGGACTGAAAGGTATCCAAACGTTGACAGGCCATATCACGACACCGCCTCCTTGCATCACGATACAGTATCATGACACTGCATATTGCGATTTCTCGGTTCGATACAATATCGTTACAGCCCTGTTGCGTATCTCTGTGCATTTGAGCTCACGCTGGTATTTAAGCAGATAATTTCCAGTGTTTAACTTACTGTGTTGACAAAGGAGCCGCACACGCCTCCCATGGTTCCGGATGATTCACCATATGCAGCAGAATTCCTAGAGTTCCCCCGTTTCTAAGAAACCAACTCACCAGCAGTTTTGAGCGGTTCATATTTTCATGATTAATAAAAATATACATGTTTAAAAAAGGAAAAAAATATATACTCTCTATACTGTGAATAGCAACTAGAGAACACATGCACATGGCTTACAAACAAAAAATGAAAGAAACAGTATTAGCCTCTGTCAGTCAGAACTTTTGTTTGTTTTTCTCTTTGTCAGTGGTGTGCCGAAGTGAAAGTGAAAAACGTAACAGAAACCACCTTGCCGTAGATAATTCCTCTACCAATGTGCGTGGAGTCTATGATGTCTCAATGGTGTCTTAACCGTACTGTGTGTGCAATGACGACATATCCCATCATGCTAATTTATTGGTGCTAGATGAACAGTTGCACACCTCTCTGTGTCCGGCTGCCTTCTCGAAGGGTGAACCACACACAAATACACACGAGAGGCTTTGGTTTGACATACTAGTCTAGCTTGTGCATCACCCAGACACTTGCTGGTGACTAAAAACAAAGCTACAATATGTAGTCTAGCTGACAACTTGTATCAAACATAGTGAAATTCATTTATTTTCACTTTACAGCCTATGACTTCTCTATTTTTCCAATCGTTTTCTCAAGGTTATGCAGAAGTACAGGCGTCACTAATTTCCATTTCAGCAACAGACCTCCCCCTCCCCCTGAAATGTTCTGCTAGATTTTACATTTGCCTCTCACTTGCCAACCCGGGGTGCATTTATCGACAGAGTCATTGCTAATTACTTGAGTTAGCAACTTATTTGATTGCAATGCAAGTTCCCATTGGCAACCTGCTAAGATGCTAACTTGATGCTTCCAGGAAACGGGGTCGTGCACTCTTTATTTGTTTACCATGTCTTGCTGTGTAAGTCGACAATGCTCCCCTACAAAGGCAAAGTGCAGTAACTGCACATTTTATCAGAATTGACTTCAGTCTGAAACTGGTCTTCATTACACCCGCTTTATCTTTTGACACAGCCTTATGGTCCAGATATGAATATATATGGATGAGTATTTTGATAGATACTGATATGTCAGATTAGCAGTAACTACAATATCCAACCCAATACCAAGGCTGTGAGGACATTTTTCTCCGTTTCACTTTGCCTTTCTGGGGCAGAGTAGTCCTTTGAAATGAAATCCAGGTCTGCTACTGTACTACACATGTCAGCATGCTACACTGTAGGTGCCAAGACTTGTAAGGGAAAATGCTAAGGTGATTTTCAAATGGTAAATCAAGGGGGGAAATAGGGCCTTGCCTTTTGTGTGCGTCACTGCAGCACTTCATAAGACTTACATAATGCTTACTACAGTGCTGTGGTGCAGTGGAACGAAGATAATTGTGTGTGTGTGCGTGCGTGCGTGCAAATGTGTGTGTGTGTGTGTGTGTGTGTGTGTGTGTGTGTGTGTGTGTGTGTGTGTGTGTGTGTGTGTGTGTGTGTGTGTGTGCATGTGTGTGACGGGATAATTGTGCAAATATATGCCAAGGGGATTAGCCACATTTGCTCTCTACTAACAAGCTCCATGAAGCGCCTGCTCCCGCCGTCACGTGAACAGCATTGATCTTAACAGCTCCGTAAGACCACTTAACAAATTGAAGTGAACACGGGTGTCGAGCAAGTGAATGAGATGGAGGAGAAAGGGAGAGGCCTCTGAGCCCCTTTAAATAATAATGCTCAGTATCTGAGTTTTACAAAAAAAGAGAAAATGACTTAATATTATTATTGTTATATTATTATCGTGTTGTATTTTTTTTCTTGATTATTTTGTTTATTATTATTATTATTATTATTATTATTATTATTATTATTATTATTTTAATTGAGTTGTTCCATGTTGCTCTCTGCTGTTTCTGGTGTTGAGACCCACTGTGAGTTGTTTAGCACATTAAGACAGACACACAGACTATCCCCCGCTCCCCCCTCTGTTTGGTTTACTGTTTATGTTGATGATGAGGTCCAAAGCAGAGGCTGTCACACAACGTACTTGATTCATGGCTGTCACTGACTCGTGATTCATGACATGTTTTTTGTTTTGTTTGTTTTTCTTATTCACCTTGTGCTTAACAGTGACTAGGAGTTGCTATGGGGCTGCGTTTGGCCTCTTGTCACCATGGGAACTAATGCATTCTGTTATGGCAACGTCAATGTTTTCAGTTTTTTTTCCCAGAATTGGAGCGTATCATTTCACCATCGCTCAAATTGGAAGTCTTTTTTTTTGTGGAGTGACACAACGTATGGAAGTCTGTGGCTAATTAATGAATTTAAAACCTTGAACGAACCTTGAACATTCAAAGCCTCAAAATTGGGTTACAGAAATAATAAAAAAAATGGGCATACTGCCAGTGAGAAAATGACATGTTGACATAGTGATTTTATTTGTGTTTGTCTCACCAAGGTACCGTCAAGCTACTCTCCTCTATCATTCTGTTTGACTTTTTAGTCGTTTACAATAACTCTGTCTCTATGTGTCTATGTCAGCATGTCACTCTATATCTGTGTCTCTGTCTCCGTCTCCGTCTCTCTCATGCATCCCCCCCTCCATTCTCTATTTCAATTTCATGAAATGTTTGACATAATCCTCTCACTGAAATGCCTAACCTCATCGTTTTTTAAAGTGTTTAACCCATTGATGCCTAAAGCACTTTCAAAAAAGGCTCCTCAATGCCTATGCCCTTTTTAAGACAAGTTACCCTCAGCCTATGAAAAATGAAATATCTCAGCCTCTGAAGCACATAAAAACATGCCATGAGTTGCATTTAAACGCTAAGATCCTCATCTTGCGTCAGAATATGTTCATTCAACTGTAACATACCAAGAATTGTAATAAAATTGTCTTAAATCTCATGACCCTGAATGTTGCGTAATGCAGCTCCAGGCGCCAGGGACAATGTTGTGCAACGCAACATCCAGCATCAATGGGTTAAAACACACATACAGACACAGACACTATACACACGGGACACGCTCACACGCACCCGCACACATGCACACACACACATCAAATATACCATGGCTGTTCAGCAAATGTGTAAATGTAGGTATGACAGACGTCTGGATACAGCGATTCTCATGGCTATTTTCGAATTATTGTTGTAGAGTACAGCTGTGCTTCCCTGTGTCTGTGTACCAAAACGGGTACATGAGCACACTGCAAGGGGTACATGAACAATTCTGATGGAAACAAATGTATGAAACCTAGTCACATTGCGATGTAGGATTGGGTATGAGCAATAGTGAGGGGGTACTCATTGTATGATACAAAAAAAAGTTTCAGGGCTATGGAGGCAAGACAAAGAAAAGGTTTAGAAACAGTGCTGTACAGAATCTGGTCATGGACATGTTGGTCAGGGCAGCTGTTGGTTATGGAGCACAAACAACCTTGCCTAACCACAATAGCCACAATTTGTACACCATCAAGAATTTTCTTCAACATATACGGTATAATTAAAGATAGAATTAACGGTAAGGTAAGACACGACAGAAACCTGCAGCTGCAGAATGTGTGTGTGTGTGTGTGTGTGTGTGTGTGTGTGTGTGTGTGTGTGTGAGTGTGTGTGTGTGTGTCGGCAGGGCCGTCTCTAAAGAATGGGCTGAACGGGCTGCAGCCCCGGGCATCACCGCTAGGGGGGGCCTCCGGTCGCGGAATGTCAAATGACAAAATATAGGCCTAATAGAAGAAAAAAAAAAAGAAAACGAGCGAAAATGTCGAGCCATAGGAAACAGGAGAGCGGAGCAAAAAAACGAAAATTAGTAGAAATAAAAAAGGAAAGAGCCAAATAATTATTACAGAAAACACCCACATTAACCAACCTGTGAGTAGTCACGGCCCGTTCCCACTTTGCCGGCGAGCGCGTTGACGCCGACGCCTTCAATTCATTTTCAATGGAAAGCGGCGACGCCCTCGCAAAGGTTTCTGGGATTTGCGGAGCGGCTACTTTGACAGTTGACGCGCGTCAAAAAAGTTGAGCGAGCTTCTACTTTATGCTAATTACTCGCGGCCAACGCGGAGCGTTATCCAATGATTGTCGAGTACATGAGGAATTCCCATGAAACCAAGGGCTATGTTTTGCTGCTTACAAGTAGGCCTAGTTTTATGACTGGTTATCATACATTTTAATTTAAGATTCATACACTACAAGAAACTATGAAGTGCAAGGTCTTTGTGCTTATGTTCAAAGGATTATGCACATTTTGACGACATTCAAAACTACGTGATGGCTATGAAATGTGTGAAGTAAACACATGTCCACAGTAAGGTAAGGGCAGACTTTGATGTTACTATCGCTGGTTAGCTTGCTTAATCGATATAAACGTGTAGAAAGACAGACAGAGATATTCCTGTTCAGTGTACTCTGTCACGCCCCTGCATGTGCTCCGACAAGAAGCATTCAGTCAAAAAAGGGAGGTGCGTCGCGTTTATGAGCGTCAAGTGGCCGTCAAAGTGGGAATGGGCCGTCATCCTGCTGTAGCGGCTACCACCAGCAAAGGTTTTTTCGTTTTTTTTCCTTGCGCAACTCTCGAGCAGCATGTGGCTCGCCTTTGCAGCTCGCAAGGTTAGTCTATTGTACGGTCAGCATGAAAAGGGTACTGTTGTGCTGGCTGTCTATCAGCTGTCAATAACGCCACGCGGACTTACTCACGGCCCGTTCCCACTTTGCCGGCGAGAGCGTTGACGCCGACGCCTTCAATTCATTTTCAATGGAAAGCGGCGACGCCCTCGCAAAGGCTTCTGGGATACGCGGCGCGGCTACTTTGACAGTTGACGCGCGTCAAAAAAGTTGAGCGAGCTTCTACTTTATGCTAATTACTCGCGGCCAACGCGGAGCGTTATCCAATGATTGTCGAGTACATGAGGAATTCCCATGAAACCAAGGGCTATGTTTTGCTGCTTAAAAGTAGTTTTATGACTGGTTATCATACATTTTAATGTAAGATTCATACACTACAAGAAACTATGAAGTGCAACGTCTTTGTGCTTATGTTCAAAGGATTATGTACATTTTGACGACATTCAAAACTACGTGATGGCTATTAAATGTGTGAGGTAAACACATGTCCACAGTAAGGTAAGGGCAGACTTTGATGTTACTGTCGCTGGTTAGCTTGCTTAATCGATATAAACGTGTAGAAAGACAGAAAGAGATATTCCTGTTCAGTGTACTCTGTCACGCCCCTGCATGTGCTCCGACAAGAAGCATTCAGTCAAAAAAGGGAGGTGCGTCGCGTTTATGAGCGTCAAATGGCCGTCAAAGTGGGAACAGGCCGTAAAGCCCTGATCAAAAAGCGAACCGCGAGATATTACATTCCTCACGCAACATTTTGGTCATGGCGCTGCGCGTGCATAGTAGGCTGCATCAACATGGTAGGCTATGATTTCGCGACATCGGCAACTTCGTCAGCATTTAAGATAGTGTTAGTCATGTCAACGTTATTGTTTTGAAAGATGTAATTGCTGTCAATGCCAACAGACAGTCAATTAGTTTCTAGTCGCTGAAACACCTTAAAACAGCGACAGATAAGAAAGAAGGTGGGAGTCTTTGACAGTGACAGAAGGCGGGACATATCTCACAGACGCACGCCTATGGCAAGCCGTTTTAACATATAGTTTTTTTAAGTGACAAGTTTTTTTTTTTTCTTGTAGGCCCATGTAGACCATCCTAATTTGAGTTTATAATTTCTAATATATCAGTTTCAGTAGCCTACAATCTTAAATAGCCCTAGTGTAATATTGTATGCAATAATTTGTTTCATTAGTAGGCCTACATTGGATAGGCATATAGCCTACTACATTTAGACTGATAGGTTGGCAAATAGCCTACATTTCCATTGTGGAATATTATATTAGACCTACATAGATTATCTACATAGTGCATGCAAATTCTTATTAATTATTTTATTTTATTAATTTAATTTTTTTTTTTTATGATTTATTTTATTTATGATTTATTATTATTTTTGGGTTTCACGCACTATGCGATTAATCGCGATTAATCACAGAAAGTCATTGAGTTAATGCGATTAAAGATTTTCATGTTTGCCCACCCCTGGAAATAATATCACCAGTTAACTTTAAACGTTATCTGTCATAGATTGGTAGGCCTACTGTGTACGCTGATGTGTCAGTGGGTTTGTGTGACCTCATGCGTCAGAACATGATATGAAGGGCCCCATCAGGGTAATTAGCCCCGGGCCTCAGAAAGTGTTAATCCGGCCCTGTGTGTGTGCGTGCGTGCGTGCGTGCGAGCGAACGTGCGAGCGAGTGTGTGAGAGAGTGTTAACGCGTGTCATGTGTGCAGGGCCACTGACAGCTTTTGCTGGGCCCTGGACATAGTCATCTGAAAGGGCCCCAATCCAATACTGTACATACATTGTAATGGACATTGGGGCCCCTCTGTATCTGGGCCTGGGACAATTTACCCCTTTTGTCCTCCCCTGTTGGATTCCCTGCATGTGTGCACATGTACGTGTGTGCGCGTGTGCATCTGCGTGTGTGTACATCTGCGTGTGTGTACATGTGTGTGTGTGTGTGTACATGTGTGTGTGTGTGTGTACATGTGTGTGTGTGTTTATGTAGGCATGCAGAAGGCTAGATGCAGCACGTTATATCTTGTGACAGCTAAGAAGACGATGAAGATGTTTGAGACAAGCAGTCCCAAGGGGCAACGCCTTTCACGTTGTATGTGAGTGTGTGTGCATGTATGTGTGTGTGTGTGTGTGTGTGTATGTGTGTGTACCTGCCTGTGTGTATTTGTATGTGAGAGGATGACACATGATAATATACTGTATGTGTAGTGAGTGGTGTGTTTGTGTGTGTGTGTGTGTGTGTGTGTGTGTGTGTGTGTGTGTGTGTGTGTGTGTGTGTGTGTGTGTGTGTGTGTGTGTGTGTGTGTGTGTGTGTGTGTGTGTGCGAGGAGGGAATGTGTTAATGTTGATATATACTGTGTGTGTGCGTGTGTGTGTACTGTATATGTGTGTGTGTCTGTATGTGCCTATGCATACAGTATATAAGATTGGATACTGTCCAAAGGATTCAGTTGTGCACAAATGATTGGATTTAGTTTGAGTATCTTGAATATGTTCTGGCATGTGTCACATGCATACATGCACATATGTACACTAGGGTGCATCAGTTGCCCCCTATGAAAAGATATCGCCTTGGCCCTATAGTAAAAATGTTCTACACCCAGTAAAAACACACTGTGTAAAATATTTTGAAATTTGGATGAAGTCTACCGGGGCCACCAGCCCCATGAAAATAGAAAATAATGGTGATAGTCAAAATCTTGGAATAGAAATGGACATTTTGCTGCATAAAGCTACCCAATAAAAACATATTGTCTCGGCTGTGTGATAAAAATGTTCTATGCACAGTAACATCACTCTGTGTAAAATATGTTGAAATTTGGATGAAGTCTACCGGGGCCACCAGCCCCATGAAAATAGAAAATAATGGTGATAGTCAAAATCTTGGATAGAAACAGGACTGGACTGGCCATCTGGCATGGCGGGCATTTCCCGGTGAGCT
>NW_026945544.1:150000-177500 GCF_034702125.1 Engraulis encrasicolus | reverse complement strand
CAAAGGGGTTAAGCAGTCTGTATGCTAGCTGAACCAAAACAGAGTGTAGTTAAAGAACAGGAACAACCCATAGGAAAATGTGTTGTTCATCTGCGTATCAATCTTGTCTCATGAGATCAATTTGAGCTTCTCATTTTCATACTTCTGTGATCAATTGTTTCTCTTTTATTCTCCTATAGGATGCCTTTGGAGCAAGAGACTTTACTACAGTAAGAACAATGTGAGAGACTGGTGAAGTGAAGTGAAAGCCCACCTGGGAAACTCAAACTCCCATTGTCCTTGTTACACAACACTGCACACAACACAATTGCATTCATGCCTCACCCGTATAAGACAAAGGAGGTCAGGTTCAGATAATCAGTTGAGCAATACTTCAGAAGGATCAAAAGAAAAGAGGAAATCATAATAGATCCCCTACTTCTCAAGTATTAACTGATTATCTCAACTCAACCTTATTTGTCTTCTTATCATATCTTTTTTGGTTAGATGATCTCTTGATCCTACTGTGAAGATTCCAAAAACTCCACAGCACATGAGCTACACCTGTTTTCTAAGTCCACACCACCACTGACAACAAAAGGTTTGTAGTCAAGATGTTTCCTATTGCATGTGTCGTGCTTTTATATTCCTCAAAACGTTTCAGTCACTCTGACATTCTTCAGGCGTTCTTCCTGCTGGACGTTTCTGCACTTTATGTCCTAGCATCTATACTGCCGCATGAGAATCTGTTTCAAAACCGCAACATGACCAGAAGGTAGCAGCAAGTACTAAATCGAGAGAGAGAGAGAGAGAGAGAGAGAGAGAGAGAGAGAGAGAGAGAGAGAGAGAGAAAGAGGAAAGTTCATCCACTTCATCCAGTGTCTGGTGCTCGAGACGGTGACACGGACAGTGACTTTGCAGGAAGGGCACAGCTGGGTATGAATTTTGCAATAACCATTGGTGCTGACGGCCCGAGATGGATGCTGCCATCCAGGCATCCTGGCCTCCAAGATCCATCACATGGGGCCTGTCACGGGACCGCCTGCACAGCACAACACTACTACACCCCAAGCAGCAGCAGCAGCAGCAGCAGCAGCAGCAGCAGCGGTGAGCTCCATGGCTAATGAAAAAATCAGCCCAAGACAAATTGTAATCACTGTGCTGCTAATGCACTTAGACACACACATGTTCATGTCTAATACACACAGACACACACACACACGCACACACACACACACACACACACACACACACACACACACACACACACACACATGTTCATGTCTAATACACACAGACGCGCGCACACACACACATACACAAATTCACATATTCAGGCTTGTGCACAAACACACACACATGCACGAATACACGCACACACACACACACACACACACACACACACACACACACACACACACACACACACACACACACACACAAACAAACACACAGACATGCACTCATGCTAACACACACACACACACACAGACATGCACGTGCAGGTGCACATATTCACATATGCAAGCACAAACAAACATACACATACTCACACAAATATAGCCTACACACACAGTCACAGACTATACACATGTACACACAAAACTCATACACAAACACAAACACACATGGATGCACACACAGAGTGACTGGAGTGAAGGTGAGCGGAGAATAAGGGAGGGAGAAAAT
Organism: Engraulis encrasicolus; assembly: GCF_034702125.1. Classification (NCBI taxonomy): domain Eukaryota; kingdom Metazoa; phylum Chordata; class Actinopteri; order Clupeiformes; family Engraulidae; genus Engraulis; species Engraulis encrasicolus. Next base: position 175,832 of record NW_026945544.1, on the reverse strand, counting down.
AGAACTAATTCAGTTAATTGGGCCTTGATTAGATCGAACAGATGGAGCAAGGAGCGAGAGGAGGGGGGGGGGAGAGAGAGAGAGAGAGAGAGAGAGAGAGAGAGAGAGAGAGAGAGAGAGAGAGAGAGAGAGAGAGAGAAGAGAGAAAGAGAGAGAGAAAAAGGAGAGAGAGAGACTGGGGCAAAGAGAGAAAAAGTGAGGGAGGGAGAGAGAGTGATAGAGGGGACAGTGACACACAGAGAGAGAGAGAGAGAGAGAGAGAGAGAGAGAGAGAGAGAGAGAGAGAGAGAGAGAGAGAGAGAAAGAGAGAGAAAGGGAGAGAGAGAGAAAAAGAGAGAAAAAGGAGAGAGAGAGACTGGGGCAAAGAGAGAAAAAGTGAGGGAGGGAGAGAGAGTGATAGAGGGGACAGTGACACACAGAGAGAGAGAGAGAGAGAGAGAGAGAGAGAGAGAGAGAGAGAGAGAGAGAGAGAGAGAGAGAGAGAGAGAGAGAGAGAGAGAGAGAGAGAGAATGAGCCAGGCAAACAGGATGAAAGTAAGGAGGGGAGAGACCTCTGGAGTACTTATTTCCCATATGCCATTTCCAAAGGTTTTGCGGGAACACTATTATAAAGCAATCAAAGACCAACAAGCCAGTAGATACAGCCAGTGTGCCTCGCTCTGTGTGTGTGTGTGTGTGTGTGTGTGTGTGTGTGTGTGTGTGTGTGTGTGTGTGTGTGTGTGTGTGTGTGTGTGTGTGTGTGTGTGTGTGTGTGTGTGTGTGTGTGTGCAATGCTTGCGTGCAGGGCCGCTGACAGCTCTACCTGGGACCAGGACAAAGACATCTGAAAGGGCCCCAAGCCCAATACATACAATGTAATGAGGATCCAATTCTGGGCTCCCTCTCTCCCTGGGCCAGTGACAAGAGACCCCTTTGTCCCCCATGTGTGCGTGCATGCGTGTGTGCGTGCGTTTGCGCGTGCGTTAGAGAGAGAGAGAGAGACAGAGAGAGAGAGAGAGAGAGAGAGAGAGAGAAAGAGAGAAAGGCTGAGCTAACGAACACTAAAGACAGTGAATGCCAAGCACAATCAATGTCCACTCACTCTCCCCTCTGCACTTGTCTGCTGCTGTGCTGTGCTGTGCTGTCTGAGCGTGATTGCGTCAGGACTGAATCAACACCTTCTCATTACCCAATGTTTTGGCCCTAGTCAGCATGGTGGACAGCTGATGGACAAAGGGGTACGTCCCAAGCCCAGGCAGAGAGAGAGGGGCACATAATCGGGTCCTCATTATATTGTAGACAGAGGTGTACATAAAATGGAAGTAATTGTAGGCCTATAGTTGTGGATGTAATTATAACACTAGGAGTATGATTTTACACGGTTGCTAGTTCGTAATATCATTTCATTTCATTTATTGTTTATTTAGCAGGGACAGTGCACAATACACAATTGAGCCAGATTATAGCCACATGGCTAATTTTCATCTGTAGTCCCTGGACAGGAATTGGTGTTAAGCTAAAAACAAAAAGGATTAAAATGAATAATAATAATACAATTAAAAAGTGCCCAATGTGCAAATATAGACCCACAATATTGCAGTTTACTACTAGTTTACTACTAGTGTTGTCATTATATCTGTAACATTGCTTCTCCTTCTACTTTATGTAGGCCTAAGTAGCGTTACAAGCATCTCTGATTGTATTGGTTGGGGGGCCCCTTTCATATAACTTTGCCCCGAGCCTGGCAAAAGCTGTCAGCGGCCCTGGCCCTATAATCCACTCGCCTCCGCTTCTCTTCATGGTCAGATGCCTCTGTGATGAAAAATAGGCTCCAAAACGACTTCAATAGTACCACTCTGTTAGAGATGATAATGTTCTGTTTGTCTGTCGTTTCCACCCCTTTGATCATGTCCTCTACAGCTTCCCCTTGTCAAAGAAAGTGTAGGAGGAAATATTTGCAGATGGAAGGCTATTGTAATTATTTGAGATTTGAGATTACAGTAATTTCTCTTAAGCACATTAAACCCACATCGCCTGACATTGCAAAATTCTGAGTTATGATGCACTGCCACCTAGTGGCAAAGCAAAATTGTCCAAATAATTTCCTCATTTTCAGAGACAGCAAAAGGTGACATTGCTGTGCAAATAGCTCACACCTATAACAGCGAGTTCTTCAACATGGCCTTATTTTCTGGTGTGACAAGGCTGTCTCCTCTGCCTCTGGAAATACTCACTTCCGCCTGTCAGGGCATACAGGGCATTTGCCCGGTGGACTGTTGTTGATTTGGGCCTGGCCTTCCCCTTTATGTGATGGCATCAAAACCACTCTGGGTCAGATTTAAATATGAATGTTTCATTGTTAACTGTTGTTTGTCGAAATAACGGATATTGGAGGACCAAAATTGTTGTCAAAGGCTTCATTGCCTCTGCCAATGCTTGGCGGACCCATCTTCACTGAAAATGCCCGGCTTGTTTTTTTGGCGCAGACCAGCCTTGTCGTCAGTGCCTCCTCTGAATGCTGTGCAGAAATGCCAGGCCAACGTCACGGCAGTCGGCATGGCAAAGGGAGCCGATGATGCCCATGATGATGCCTGATGATGATGCCCGATGTATTCACAGTGGCCTGCTGTTAGGAGCAGGGCAATGCCACACGCTTGTATTAAATCAGTGTGGGCACCGGCTGGGAGCATGCCGTGTCAAATGTGTCATTAAAAAAGAGGCAGGAGTGTTCAGGCTGCTCCAGCCCCTCCAACAGATGCTGCTGGGTCACCACTCTCTCCATTCAGACTGACAGATAGACTGGGGGAGGAAGGCAGAAGAGGGAGAGAACGAGAGAGAGGGTGAAAGAGACAGGGAGTGATGGAGGAGAGGGAGAGGGGGAAACGAGAGAGAGAAAGGGAGAGATTCAGAGAGAGAGAGAGAGAGAGAGAGAGAGAGAGAGAGAGAAAGAGAGAGAGAGAGAGAGAAAGGGAAGCTGTGCAGTCCGAGGAGGAGCAACAAGGAGCAAGGGGGAGAAAAGAGGAGAAAAAACAGAGGAAGAGAATACTAGGAGGGGAGCAGAGAGAGAGAGAGAGAGAGAGAGAGAGAGAGAGAGAGAGAGAGACACAGAGAGAGAGAGAGAGAGAGAGAGAGAGATGCAGAGAGAGGAAGGGAGAGGGATAGCAGGCTTTGGCCCTCCATGCCAGGCTCAGGGCCAGGTTTTTCGGTGCGCTAAATTACTGTCTGCTTAAGACCTGCTGGCCTGATTTCATTGAATTTGTTCGTGGGAACATTAGCTAGGCAGGCTAATTAAGTCTTTAGATGAAAGTGAAAAATGGCAGCACCAGGCAGATCGCAAATCCTGCTGCCACGCTTGATGTGTTGGCTCAACACTTTCCCTCACAAAGGCTTGTGCAAATTTGTAATTATAATTTCTCTGAACTTTTGACAAATTGGTATTTGCCGGTTTTTATTGAAAGGCCATGTCATGTCTTTTTCTCCGTATCCCGTGGTTTGGGGCTTGTATTAGCGCATTGTTTTCGGGCGAATACTGTGTAAGAAATGTGATAATGATGATGAATGTTTTTTTCGTTGAGTCGTTCAGCCCACGCAGTTCATAATAATAAAATAAATGGCACAATAACAATACAATGCAAGCTGGGGGAAAAAAAAACAAGTAAAGAAGGAGGAGGAGAAATAAATGAGGGAGAAGAAAAAATGATTTGCAGTGTAGTGCACTGCATGCCTTCTAAAGATGAGAGAGTAAGAAAAGAAAGGACCAAGCATATGGGAGGAGAATATCCTCCTACCCAGCCACCAAGGCGAGGACTGTGCAGCGTTGAGTCTTTTGACATCAAGGGATGATGGTGACATGGTGATGGTGGTGCCTTGAGCTTGCATGCCTAAGTAGGTCTGTTCCTCAGAAAACTCAGAGATATGACACACACACACGCACAAACACACTCACACGTACGCACGCACGCTCACACGTACGCACGCACACTCGTACGCACGCACGCACTCACGCACGCACGCACGCACGCACGCACGCACGCACGCACATCACAAACAGAGATCACTGCTATCATGCCACCTCTGCCAGCCTCCATTATGGAAATGGAAATGGTGTTCACCAGCTACAGTGCAATTGACCGCAGGCTGTTTCCCTTGGCTGTTTGAAGTCACCACAGGCATTTCACAAGCGCATTTCTCGTGACCATGGATGTTTTCACGCCGATTTGCTGTAGCGGCAGAATACCAGAGCGGCAACACGCTGAGCCCACACTAAGAGGCCAGGGATGAGTCAGGGTTGTCTGTACACACATGCACGTACACACACACACACACACACACACACACATACACACACATTCATGCATGCAGGCACACAACACACATTCATCCATGCAGGCATGCACACACACACACACACACAAACACACACACACACACACACACACACACACACACACACACACACACACACACACACACACACACACACACACACACACACACGCACACACACACACACACACATTCTTGCATGCAGGCACACATCACACATTCATCCATGCAGGCATGCACACACACACACACACACACACACACACACACACACACACACACACACACACACACACACACACGCACACACACGCACACACACACACACACTCGGCTAAAAGATCAGCTTCCCGCCGATGTTCTGTTTGGTAGTTAATTTTAAGGACTCCACTCAGCTCTCAGTTGCTAATGATCAAGTGAGGCGGCTGCTGCTTCGTGCTGTACGAGCTTTGCCAATTGATCACGCACCAGAGAGGGTGTTTGTGCACCAGTCTAACTATTTAGGCACCCTTCCTTAGCTTCATCAAGACTCATCTACTTTTTAAGCTCATTAGCGTTTACACACACTGTGTTTTTCCCTCACAGACTGACTGGGTCGTTCCTATTATTACCTTCGCCAAGACAAAGTCGGCGAAGGTTATGTTTTGACCGCTGTGTATTTATTTATTTATTTATTTATTTATTTATTTATTTGTGAATATGTTTGTTTGTTTGTTTGTATGTACTTCGTATAACTCAGTCAGAACTGAGCCGATTTTTATGAAATTTGGTGGGATGATTGGTCATGACCCAAGGAACAATCGATTCGTTTTTGGGAGTGATTGGGTCAAAGGTCAAAGGTCAAGGTCAAAATGTTTGTTTGTACTTCGTATAACTCAGTCAGAACTGAGCCGATTTTTATGAAATTTAGTGGGATGATTGGTCATGACCCAAGGAACAATCGATTACTTTTTGGGAGTGATTGGGTCAAAGGTCAAGGTCAAGGTCACGAAAAGGTCAAACTCAGAAAGAACTGAGCCGATTTTTATGACATTTAGTGGGATGATTGGCCATGACCCAAGGAACAACCGATTACTTTTTGGGAGTGATTGGGTCAAAGGTCAAAGGTCCAGGTCAAGGTCAAGAAAAGGTAAAAAACGTAAATTGAGCCGATTTTTATGAAATTTAGTGGGATGATTGGTCATGACCCAGGGAACAATCAATTACTTTTTGGGAGTGATTGGGTCAAAGGTCAAGGTCAAGGTCACGAAAAGGTCAAAACGTAAATTGAGCCGATTTTTATGACATTTAGTGGGATGATTGGTCATGACCCAAGGAACAACCGATTACTTTTTGGGAGTGATTGGGTCAAAGGTCAAGGTCAAGGTCACAAAAAGGTCAAAAACGTTTTTCTTTGCCAAGCACTATATGCCAGAAGAACGTATGCATGCTGAATTGAATAAGAGGTCAAGACTGGGCCAAAAATGTAATATTACGATATTCCGGTCCGATTTAAATGAAACTAACACCAAAATTTGGAGAATGTTATGCCCCACATTTTGAAGATGGCCAGAAAAAAATAAGTGGCGTAGGCGAAGGTTTGCGCTCTACCGAGTGCCCATTCTAGTATTTATTATGCGTCTTTCTTCAAATGCACTGCAAAGATGGGAGGATGTGAAGGGAAGATGTGAGGAATCGTCCTATAAACCAGGTATGTGATGGGATTGAAAGTTTGAAGCCTTTTTGCAGAGATTATATTTTACAGTAACCTTGTAAAGATCAAGGCTTACAGTAATGTGCTCTGGGTAATGTAATAACAACGTTGTTATGATTACTTTCCATTTTTCGTGTCTCCACAGGTGTCATGTTATGTGATTTGTGTGGTGCATTATTTATTTTCTACAATTGTTCTTCTGCAGTCATGCAGTCAACATTTAATGGAGGATTTTTTATTTTTTTTTTAAAGGACAAAACAAACACATAACTGGTTCCTATTGCTACATAAATAAGCGTGAATCAAGATTATGAAAATAATCTCCCTCCCCATGTGTTCCTATGGACAAGGCTTTTTATGTTTACAGTAATGCTCACTGATTGAAAATATGACTGCACTGCCATCTACAGGAGTGGAAGCATACTTCAGTTGTGTAGTTTAATCAGACTTGAACTGCAATAGGCCTAATATAAAATCATGTATTAACTGAAGTTTCAATTGAAAGTAGGTACGACAAAAACTGTAAGCATGTCTGTTCGAACAGGCTTTGCCTTACACCACTGTCATTACGAGACAAGCAAAACAGACTGTCAGTGTGGTTTAAAAAGCAGCTTTCTTTTCTTCCTCTTCGTCCACTATTCTATTCTTCCCTCTCTTCCTCCACCCAATCCCTCCCTCCCTTTTTCCGTCTTCTCTTTTTCTGCCCCAGTTTTCTTCTTCCACAAAATTTCCCTGTCCCTCCCTCTACCTCTCTTCGGCTATCCTCCATTTTTCCTCCTCCACCTGCTCCTCCACTCCTCTTTCATCCTCACTCTCTTCATCATTTCCCTCTTCTCTTCTGATCTTTCTCCTCCTACCCCTCCACATTATTCCCTCCTTCATTCCTCCTCTTCCCACCCCCAACTACATCTCCTAGTTTCCTTCCTCTCCTTCCTCCTCCTCCTCTTCTTCCTCCTAGCCCCATATTCCATAGTCAGTCAGACTGTGCGGTGCAGTGCAGTGCTGTGGTCCTGAGGGAGTCAGTAAGCGTGTTTGTGCCGCTGTTAGAGTGGTGACCTCTCCACCCCCGGCCATACGCTGACCAGTGTCCCTGGTGCTGTCACAGAGCTGCCTGGAGTCATGAGAGCACGTGCACACACATAAACACACACACACACACACACACACACACACACACACACACACACACACACACACACACACACACACACACAGTGTGGTTTTGTGTCCACCAGTGTCGCAGTGTCACTGGTCGTGTCAGAGAGCGGCATGGAGTCATGCGCACAGCAGCTGGCTGTCATGTCACGGTTTCACACACACACACACACACACACACACACACACACACACACACACACACACACACACACACACACACATACAGTGCAGTACACACTCATACATGGATGCATACACACACACACGCATACACACACACACACACACACGCACGCACGCACACACACACGCAGTACACACACACAAAGTGCACACACACAAAGTACACACACACACACACAAAGTACACACACACACACTCATCTCAACCCACTGTACCCCAAGGGAGACAATGACTCTGCCTGCCTGCTGTTTCTCTCCCATGTGTGTTTGTCTGCCTGACATCCACAGTTTAACCACCAGCACCAGTGCCATTGCCTTCAGCATCACTATACCACTGCCGCCATACGCCAACACCACCACAGCTGCCACAGCCACAGTGGGGAAACACTGTCAAACCAAGTCATTGTTTTAGCTGTGTGTGTGTGTGTACGCAGGGCCAGTTCTAGACGATTTGCAGCCCTCTGCAAACACCCCTTTTCATTTGGAAACTATTATCGGTAAACATAGCATCACAGAGATAGCATCAATCTGATTGAGCACAGCTGATCTAGTACCTACATACTGAGTGCCTATGAGCTGTCAAGGTTTAATGTTTCATTTCTCTTGACGTGCTTCGGGACTTAAGGCTGTCACTGATGTCTCCGTGCAGGACATTTGCCACCCTAGCCGAATGCCTTGCCTGTCTATGCCTTATGCCCTGTCTGTATCTGTATGACCTTTCATTTCACTGAATGCAAATTGTTTCTGACAAATAAAAGCACTTGAACTTGAAATGCCTTTTTGGGCCTTTTTAGATAGTCATGATAGTGCATTTGAATATGTTCATTTTCCATATTTTCATCAAAAAAAATTCTGACAGTGGACAGTGAAATCGATGGGGAGTCACAATTTGTCTATCGTCTGACTACTGAAGGTAATTAATTAATTTAAATCCTACATTGTGTCCTTTTACTCCCCTGACTTCCTTATCTCATTTGGGGACACACCTCTCATATTCTGCAAGATCTAGTATTAGCTAAGTAATAGAGCTTGTTAAAGCTTTTATAGATGACTTTTTCTTATTGCTCTGTCTCTGTCTTTCTCACACTCGGAAGCCACTGCCAACAAATAACTTAAAAAGTCAACTAAAGCTCTGCATAAAAAGTAGCAAAATGAAAAAATCCAAGATTGTTTCTAAGCCAAATGAAAACTTGATTTTGACTACTAGGACAAATAGGTGTGTCCACAGGATTTATGGGATTGCTTGTGAGGGCCTACCTTTAGCTACATTGAACTTTGTGTTAAACCAGTGACAGTCTCTGATTTTCTATTGCCCAAGAAGCTCAAAATGATTTTCAAGGGTCACATTTCTACATACAGTAGGCTACATACATATTTATACATGCATATACCAATATCATGTACACTTGACAATAGTTCAATCATTTCAGTTAATACGTTACATCATTTGTTGAGAAAAGAGTAACCACTTGATACAACACTGGTGGGCCTCATCACCAAGGGCGATGAGACTCACTACAGAGAAGAAGTAGACCTGCTGGCCAGATGGTGCAAAGACAACAACCTCCTGCTGAATGTCAACAAGACCAAGGAGATTGTTGTCAACTTCCAAAGGGTCCAAAAACAACTGCCACCACTGACCATCGACGGCGATGCTGTGGAGAGAGTGAGCAGCACCAAGTTCCTTGGAGTGCACATCAGCGACGACCCCTCTCTTGGACCACCAACACTACATCACTGGCGAAGAAGGCCCATCAGCGTCTCTACTTCCTGCGCAAACTAAAGAAGGCAAGTGCTACACCCTCCATCATGACAACATTCTACAGAGGAACCATAGAGAGCGTCGTGTCCAACTGCATCACAGTGTGGGGAGGAAGCTGCACGGAGAAAAACAGGAAGACACTCCAGCATGTTGTGAACACAGCGAAGAAGATCATTGGAGTACCACTCCCCTCCCTGCAGGACATTTACACCACACGCCTCACCCGGAAAGCACTGATGATCATCAAAGACACAAGCCACCCTGCACACAAACTGTTCAGCCTCCTGCCCTCTGGAAAGAGGTACAGGCGCCTCCGTTCCCGTACCACCCGGCTGGCGAGCAGCACAATGCACCAAGCGATCAAGATGCTGAACACTCAACCCACTCTCCCTCCACTGTCAGCCTCTAGCCAGCAAGGCCACTGACAACCCCCCCCCCCCTCCCCCCCCACCACCCCCCCACTGTCAGCCTCTAGCCAGCAAGGCCACTGACAACCCCCCCCCCCATCCCCCACCACCATATCTGCGACTGAACATTCCACCTGCACTACTATACTTGTGACTGAACTTTCAACCTGCACTAACTCAAAACATGCACACACACACACACACACACACACACACACACACACACACACACACACACACACACAAGCACACTGCACTTTCTGCACTAAACCCAAACATACACACACTGACACACACACACACACACACACACACACACACAGACACACGAACACACACACAAGACGCACACCGCACCTTCTACCTGCACTAAACACATACACACACACACACACACACACACACACACACACACACACACACACACACACACACACACACTGCTGCTGGTGTACTTGACAGACCTTTTTATATTTATTTTCTTCAAAATGCTACTATTACCATGTCAGAACGCTATAAAGGACTTTTTTTAGGAAAAGCACAAAAACACAACAAATACCTCTTAATGTATGTCCTCTACAAGTCTTCTGTTGTCCAGTCTTGCACTTTAAATGTCTGTATGAGCACTGTCTATGTCCATACTGTCTTAAGTCCATGTATAAGTACTGTCTATGTCTATACTGTCTATGTCCTTACCTTAATTAGTCTATGTCTGTATGGGAAAGCAAGAAATGTAATTTCAAATTCTTTGTATGACCAGTGCATGTAAAGAAATTGACAATAAAACCTACTTGACTTGACTTGACTTGACTTGACACTTACTCTATTTTTTGGTATTTGTATCTTTGACTTGTACTCAAGTGTACTCAGAAGATTAGGCAGGGGTACGTGTGGTTCACTGGAAATGTCACACTGAAGTAATTACTGAAGGTTATTGCTTATTACCTTTAATTAATTAATGCAGTTGTTTGCTACCAGCTGTTGAATTGCCTTTATTTATCCTAGATTGATGCTGCCTTGTATTATTATGGCTATTTGGGATGATAAAAGAGTGGCTATGTTGTGTGGTTAAGTGTTGACTCACACAGGCCTATACCGCTGCATGAGGCTGTCGAGTAAGGTGGGAGGTGATGGGTGTTGTGCTTGCTTACATTTGCCACCACAGCATGAGTCAAATGATAAGGCTTTTATTTCTATTTCACCCACGCACTCTCTCTAAGAGAACTGTTAGCTGTCGACTGAGTAGCTTGCATGCAGATTGTTGACTACAGAGCACAGTAGCTGATCATGAAATAAGTAATGTAATGTATAAACTGCTCTTTGTTCACGGCAGGGCCGGCAATAGGCATAGGCAGACAAGGCGGTCGTCTAGGGCACCAAATGTCTTTGGGGGCGCCGTCTTGGCACCATAGTAACGCCATAAAATCCCACATAATTCAAAAAAGTCAAATTAAATAAAACATTAAACCTAAAATTGACACTGATTGTCCCTAGGCACTCAGTAGATACTATATCAGCTGTGCTCAATCAGACTGATGACGCTATATTTACAGATGGCAATTTCTAAATACACAAAAAGGAAAGGTGGTGCTCACCTAGGGAACCATATTGACTAGAACCGGCCCTGCACCACTGGTTCTATTTTCAGGCATGTCAGATCCTATTCTCAGTTGGCTGTCTATTTATGATGATCTGCACAGTGTATCATGCTCAAAACAAGTCATCAAGATAATCAATCTAAGACACTGCTCAATATTCAATAACATTTGTCAAGACTGTGGGCGTAAGTGGAATTTCTTTCTCCCTCTCTAAACATAGACATTACTCTGGCTAAGGATATGATGTGAAGCTTTGTTATTATTGTTTATTAGTACAATAGAATAGTAGTTTACAGGTACAAAAATGGATAATAAAACAGTTACCCAGATGTAGGCTCGCCTCAGTAAAAAAAACAAAAAAAAACAAAAAAAACTAACAACAAACCTCTGTCTTAACTTAAGCTTCAAAGCAAGATATGCAAACACATCAGGAAGTCGATTTCCGAGGAGGGCTCCCAATATCCACAGTAATTTTAGTGAACAGCTGATCCTTCTCAATGTTCACTACTTTGTACTGCAAAGAATTGATGCCATCGCTGTCAATTGTTTGCCTTGTATTTCTTAATTTATAATACCTGCCACAAAATGAGCAAATTAAAAGGTTAACAACATTAAGTAAAATACCTTTTAGTATACACAATACATTGTGTCCAGAGGTGTCAAAAGTAAAAGTAGAAGGAAAAACAACACATCACAGTTTCCTTCCAACACAAATAACTTCACTGAGTACTGTAAGCACAGTCAGTTGCTGTAGACCAATGCACCTGATTCTGCGCTGATTGGATCAAATTTGTTGGGGTTTCCTTTATAGGTTTTTAGTTCTTATTAGTAACAACAAAGTCCACCTCCTAACGGAATAACTAATGTAACAGCTATGTAATAGCATGTGCTATTGCTGTACCTAACACAATTTACTTCTACTTTTACTTTTGACACATCTGGTTGTGATTGACTGGGACTTTACCTTTTGGGGTTTGACTCATTGTGTTTGTCTCTCTTGTGACCGATCATTTTGCATCTCCCTTTCACCCTGTCAGGTCTGGAGAGCCACATACCCCTTATTCTCAACCTGTAAAGAAAAGTAGACTTATGTCAAAATCAATCAACATTTTCATGTGTACGCAGTATTTAATATGACAATTATGCTATATTTTCCATACCTTAAGGTACTTATCAAGGAAATATAGAATTTTTAGTCCAGGGAAACGAAACCATGTAAAACTGGGGTCCGCCTCATTATGATAGCCTAATAGTTTTAGACTAGTTTAAATAGTTGCAAAGGTGTCAATATCAGGGAGGAAAAGTAAGACTCTATGACTAAAAAGCACGCACATTTCACTATTGAGCACATCACCTATATAATACAGGCATAGTACAAAGACTATTGTTCTTTGTTTTCCAGAAGATGATTTCTGCTGCCCAAATAATATGAGTGTTTTTCTTTACCATTTAGAATTTCATTCAAGTAGGCCTAACTTTAAATAACAATTGGCTGTTATCAACTCACCTTTTATACATGTCATCATCCTCTCCACCCCAGCCCCAATAATTGTTGGGGAAACCATTTATTTTCATGTACTGCTCCTTGCTCAAAGCTAAGACACCTCCAACGTACGTACGATATGGGAGTCTTTGGAATGAAGCAAAAATGAACATCATTCAGAAAATATCCTGTGAAATGTGCTTGCCTAAGATGAAGATAGGTCTACGCACATGTACTGTATTCTTATTGTTGTTGGTTGCAGTGGCATATGTGACCAGTACACGACAGTTAATCACTTTGTATTCTAAATTCTAAACCACTGTATATACATGGACAGAGTTCTTCTATTGTCTTACATTCAACGGTTTTGAAGCATGCGCAAGGATTATTCCATCCTAAATGTCCACATTAGTTCCTTAGCAACGCTAAGTGATAAGATTGATAAGACTGTGGTTGCGTTTGACTGTCAATCACAAGAATTCTAACTGTCAACCAAGTCAACTAACAATGATCAGTGGTCATTTAAACCATTTAAAATATCTCTCTGAACTAAAGGGTCAGCCCAATAAAGATTTGGCTTGTTTTAAACGGCCGGGAAACTACCGTTTGCCTGAAATAGAGTTGACTCGGCAAGAATTGGTAGGTACATAGGGCAGTCATGGGTAAGCAGTTAGGGCGTCAGACTTGTAACCCTAAGCTTTCCAGTTCGACTCCCGACACGCCAGGTTGGTGGGGGGAGTACTTAACCAGTGCATGGATGAGGCATAAATGCAATTTCATTGTATGCACTGCTGTATCACAATGACAATGGGAGTTGGAGTTTCCCTTCTATTCAGTATCAATGTTCTGAAGACATTGGTTACCACATACAGTAGAGGTTGATGGTGTGTTTTCTGAGAAATATGGGCTACCTACATCATCAACATGAGTTCAAGGCTAACCTACAGACAGGGCCGGATTAAGATGGCCCGGGGCCCCTAGGCTACAGGTTGCTGTCGGCCCCCCTGGATAGCAAATTTCATGACGAATTTACATAGACAATGTCATAATTTCAAGATAGGAATTAAGGATATAATTTCTACCAACTCTACTGAACAGAACATATGACTTGTTCAGTAGGGTATCTTATCATAATTCTGCAATTTTTCACTTTTAATCAATCTGGGCCCCCCTGGAAGGTGGGGGCCCTAGGCTGCAGCCATATCTAGCCTGTGCATTGATCCGGCCCTGCCTACAGAAATTATTTGGCCTTGTCCTTGCAATACAATGTTTTCTCACAGATAAGATTATTGCAATGATATTCATGTAAGTCAGACAGATGTAATGGACACCTCTCCACACAACCTAATACGGATGAAAATAAATCAGAATCTGGTAGCCGAAATCCCAACGAAACATCAGTCAACATTTTGCTACATACATGACATTTTACCCTGTTCTTGAGCAAAGGGGTAAAACATACTACTGCATTTCCACCCCTACCAAACAAACTTACCCAAAATGAAATTTATTCATAGAAACAGCAAGGTGCCTGGGTTGTTTGAAGCATCTGTAGGTATTTCGGTCATCCAAAGGGATAATATCCACATCACTAAAGACAAAGCAGTCGTAATCATACTCTTTCAGGGCTTCTGTGAATCCAACATTCATCAGCTTGGCTCTGTTAAATTTGTTTTCCCCATCCTACAGACAAACAAAGCACTTGGTTAACATCTGAAAGGGCTAACTTATATATTCTTCTGCATCACAATGGTCTCATACAGTATTAGCCGGAGACACGACAGTGTTCACAGAGGTCAATACATAGATCTCATGTTTACCAACAGTGCGCACGGCGACAAGGGGCAGAAAGGCTTCTACGGCAATAGAAAAACAGTATAACGCTCTGTTAAAATCTACGTGTGTTACTTTTAGTTATTATACTAGTTGGTCTTTATTACTCTATATTAACGTATATATTACTTGACGTGATACATACAAAATGTAAACATCTGCTAGTGCAACTCTTGGCAGACAGTTGTTCATATATGTTCATACACTTGCTTAACCAGCATTTAAATGGAAAGGAGACCGTACCAAATAAACAACCTGGTGAATTTGAACATCTAACACACCTAATAACTACACGTAAGCTTGCTAGCTAGCTAGCTAGCGAACGTTAGCGTGCTAGCTGGACAACTAACCACTACCTCCAAGTCAGACATGAGTCTCCTATCTTACATTACATATAAAATTAAGTTGAAATGGGGTATTGTTGAATATATATGATCTGACATATAAACCATTTGAAACAGTAGGCCTACAGCTTGCTAGCAATGCTACTACTGAATCTTAATCTCAATCGGAGTTGCTAGCTAGCTAGCGCGCTACATTACCTGGACAAAATCAGCCCGTTTCTGATGTTGCATTGCTACTAGATCCCAAGACTCTACTTGGAGATTAATCTACATTTTGTTTTTCAATTGTAAGGAAATGAAAAACGGACAACAGATGTCTAATAACTTAAACATCTGTGTCATAACAACATTGCAATCGTTTATGCTAGCTTTCACTAGCTAGCACCACCACTAGTGTGTGAGCTTGCTAAAGCAAGTTACCAGTTTTAAAACAACTAGGATCTAATTACAGTTGGAAGTTAGTAATTCGGTTATTGACAATATGAATGCCCTTTCCAGTGTATAATCAATAGCATTATGAGAGTGCTAAAGTCTGTTACAATAACGATACATCAAAATGCTATGGTGCAACAACCTGCTTTATCACAAAAAAACCCTTAAACTCATTAAAACCTACATTTCCTAAAAACCGGATGCCCTGTGCAAGGTATGCAAATCATACCGATCACATAACTAACTCTGCAAGTACAGTTAAAAATAGATCAGCATCTGAAAATTCCACTTTTTTAGACAAGTTATCCACAGCGTCCATAGAAAACAACAGTGAACTGCGCGGCTTTCTGCCCCTCGCATGCGCAGTTGTTACCATAGTGACGTTGCCTGGAAATCTATGTATAGAGTGTAAGGAAAAGCACGAGTCATCACCTGATTAACAACGTAGACACCATAGTCTAACTGCTGCCTCTGAAGAAATGGGTGGACATAGTAGAGCCAGAACTTCAAGTGCTGCTCTCTGTGTCTGAAGGGTATGACAATGGCCACTTTTTGTATGGCATTGCAGTTTGGTGGTTTCCAGCGCCCTCCAGCCCGAAGTTTGGGGTTCTGCTTTCGCACCGTCTTCAGAGTCAGCTCATTATCCCACTGCACTTGGAAAGGGCCCTCTAACAGCAAGAGACACACAGATACACACAACCTGATAAGGTTTCAATTAGATCATTTTTGCTCTTTTGCTCCAAATGAACACTCCAAATGAATTAAAGCTGTACAATACTCATTGTCACTACAGCCTTGTTTACTTCGCTAACAAAAAAACTCAGGCACAACATATTCAAACTTATTAAGATTCAAATATGTCACAGATGGGATTTTCAAAATTGCATGTTAAGTCAAAAGATTATCTTGGAACATGTACAGAGGTGACCACCAATACATTTTCACATGCTTATTTGTGTGAAATGTTCCCATATTTGTTAATGCAAACTCAGGTCATTTCAATATTTTTTTACAGACAGAAAATTCTGCAATTAATTAGCCAGCCAATGCTAAATTACGCTAACAAGATTTGAGGACACTTACTCAGTAGAGGTGAGGTGATGGGGCACTGTTGTTTCTCATCAATGGTGCCTGATTCATTCTTCTTAGTCGGTGCCGCGTTCTCCTTCAATGCTCCCTTAACAAGTGCCACACTCACAGCTGTCCTGGGTTGTCCTGAAATCTTTGAAGTTGGAAACAGCATTCCAGGTTTATAGATAAATATATAATAATTCAAAGCCATACCAAATTGAACAGTGAGAAGGACAACAAGAACAATTGAGGCTTTGCTGAAACCAGTTAAATTATTGGCAAAAATAGCACTGGTCATTTTGAAGCATGGACACAACTATTATAGACTAGAGCCAAGTTGCTGAGAAAATCGTGACGGCGTGCATGACTGTTGGAGAACCTTGTGCCTTCATCTGCTGGTCTGTTAACATCCCCTGAAAATGTTGACTATCATTGCTCTGATAAGAACCAGGGCTATTACATCAAACTTTAAACAAAGCCCAAGGTCAGTTCAACAAATCAGTTAGGCTGGGCACAGAAAATATGCAGTTACGTTAACTATTTATTAGGGTTTTCCTATTTATTACACCTGTATATTTTCCCTATTCAGGGTGGGGGATTCCCACTAACCGAATTTAAACAGAATTCATCATCGTTATAACGTGGAGGCACCTGGTGTTAGGGTACCTACAGACTAGTGTAAAAAGTTATGACTGGCCTCTTAGTGCGCCATGTTAAATGTGCTTTTGGTAATGTTGACAGAAATTGTTTTGCTTACATTTCTTTGCAGATACACTTTTATCTTTAACCTCTTCAAGGATGGTGTTTCTTTCTTTTTCATGGAACATTTTGCATCCTACAGTGATCCTGTTATCTGTAGGCCTACTTCTCTGCACATTAACTCTATAACTGTTGTTAGGGCAAAATCACGTTTTTTATGTCAGTTTGAGTTTATGTGAGTTTATATAAATTTATATCATCATCATCATCATCACCATAGTCACGAAACCTAAAACGCGTGTGTGTGTGTGTGCGTGCGTGCGTGCGCGTGCGTGTGTGTGTGTGTGCGCGCGCGCGCGCGCGAATATGTTCCACTTATATTTTACAGTTAGAAGAATGGAATGTCTTGTGTTGTCACGACTCACTCTACACATGTTCAGCAACTGAAGTGAGGGATTTGTTTGCCTCGTTGCGGAGGTGACGTTGGGGACGTTGCTCGGAGTTAGTTGAGCTGCAGTTCAACAACATAGCCTACTGTCCGTGTTTCTGCAGTGGTTGCCATGACAGCATAGTTGTCAAACTCCCCACATAGCCCTCGATTACTGACAACAAATCTCAACACACGAGTCGCTTCATCTCCACGCGCCCGTTCGAGACTCTGAACTCTATCGCCGGTGTACAGAGGAATGCCGCCCCGTCGCGAGGATTTGGAAAGGAACGTCCCCATGTGTCGCTGCCTCCGGTGAGATGCGCGAGCGGGGAAGTTTGAGTTCCCCTAGCCGGCGTAGTGTTGCGAGGGAATTCCAGACTGGTAGACAACAAGCCTGTTAGTACTCATTCATGCCATGTCGTAGGAATGAGCCATGGCACTGCTGTACGACAGTTTTGAAAGGCTCGTAAAATTTCTTCGCTTTATGAAAACACTACATGTGAAATGGGGACGTTTGTAACTGCTGTTGTTGCGTATGGCGTGGATGAGGACTCCGCCGAGGAAGAAGGAGAGGAGTATTATGAAACTGAGCACCTGCCTCCGCTATTAGAAGATGAGGTAAGATCTGTTCACTTGTTTTGTTAATGAAACGTGCCACATTTAAGTCTCTCAAAAGTGCAAAGCAATGCGTAAATGGTTTCACTTATTGCTACACACGTGCCATATCACAACTTGAGACTTCGATTGATTTCGGTTTTGGGTTGATTATTGTGACCTCGTTGTACAGAAATGATGCTTTTGGCTTGGCTGTAAAAAGAATGATCTTTTGTCAAGATGTGATTTCATACATCACGCTCTGATGTGCAACGGAACGCTTTTTATTTGCATACTTGATGGAATTTGTTTGACCTTTCCCCCAATGTATGCGAGTAAACACTCGAAGGAAACTCCCATGGTTGTATCGATCTGGAAATCATGTTATCTTGTAACCTTAGGGACAAGTGCATCATCTCGGAAGTGTTAGTGGCCCAAAAGCCATACGTTCACACCCCCTCATCTGTCAACTCACCCAAACACTGCTCTGCTCCCTCACTCATCTCTGTCTGTCAATCACCGGCTCCGACCAGCGGTTCTTTTTCCTTGTCAGTGATATTTAACGGTGAACTTGGACCGTGACAGCCGAGGGAGTGAGGAGTGGGAAGCTGCTATATAGGCCGGCGTGTTTTACTTGCAGCAGCAGAGGAAGAAGCGACTGGGTTTCTCTTGCGCTGTTCTCATGGGAAACCAGCTATTTAAAGGATTGCGCTGCTGCGTCAAGTGCCGTGCGCCTTTGCCCTATATGCGCTATTTCTCCCCCAAATGGGTCCCCACAAACAGTCTATGCCCTCACCCATCAGTACATCCCAAAATGATTTTACCATTCATATTTGTTGTGAATTTGTTGTTCACACTTGTTCCTGTTTACAGATCTCAGCATATACAAATATGCTTGTTGCCCTATTCAGCTGGCCTCTTATCCAAACTGTATGAGCACTGAAGGCAACTTGGCTACATGCAGCGAGCTCCTCTCCAAACGCAGAGATTGTGATATGGCACAGAAACAACAGCACAAAGGACTTCTGTTAATCGGCTCAGCGCTCCCTTGTGTCACTTTTATCCGAAAATACCAATTTGTCTGAAAAATTAAGAGCGCTCATTGGAAATGTTTTGAGGACAAAATTGCCCAGCATTATCTCACATGTGTGGGGAAGAATACAGTTTTTGGGAGGAGAATACCAGAGGCCTGCTGGCTTCTGACAACACACCAACAATAACAGAAAGAATGGTGGTTTCAGCCAATCTTGCCAAGTGAGTTGTGGCATTTTAGATGTCCCTGTCTGGTGGTAAATTGCTTGCAGTACACAGGTCCTCCCAATCAGGGGTGGATCTACCCATGTTGGGGCCCTAGGCAAAATATAAACATGGGGCCCTCAAAGTTAAAAGTTAAAAAAAAAAAAAGTCACCAATTGGCATGGTAGGAGCGAAGGTACTTTTTTAGTGTTTTGTCTTGTATATATCTTTGATTACTCAAGATAAGTATAAATTAAGATCAGACATCCTTTTTTGTGTGTTTACGGTGATTGGTGTGACAGTTGGGGGCCCCTATGGAGGGTAGATTTGATGAGGGCTCTAGGCAATTGCCTAGGTTTGCCTAATGTACAGTCCCAATCCAACATAGCCAGGGCAGGATGAGGGAAGGCCATTGCCACAGAGAAGAAGATCACAGATGGTGGTACTGCAGGGCACAGACTGACTGACAGTCACTGGCCTTTCATTGGCATGAATGAGACATTGTGCTTGCTCATGGTTAAACACATGTCATGGAATTCTAATGCCATGAGCTTACAACAAAAGGCACACTATGGCCCTAATGGGCTTCAAATGTCATCTGAGCTGCCGTAAGATTCTAAACTGACACTGAGGCCCGGCTATTGTGTCCAACGAGAGTGTGAGATTATCCTAGCGACAAGTTCAGTGGAGAAAAAAGGGCGTTGGAACTTTTTCCTGTGAGAAACAAAAAACATAAGGACATGAATATGTCCCCGACCCCGGTTCTTAGAGTGAGAAGAGGGAGTCATCTCAGAGATGGCTAACCGATTCTTACGAATAAGAACTATACTGTGATATTGCAACATTGCTACAACAACATTGCAGGGAGTCTTTAGTAACACATTACATATTGGCCATGGCAAATATAAACAAACTTTAAACAGAGAGTATACTGTAAATGGCTTGGGTGTTCAACGGTGAGGCAAGTGTGTACGTGTGTTAACCAGACAGTGTTCAGTCACTGTGTCAGCTTTGAATTCATTACGTATATCGTGTGTTTACACAAAGTGATAAGAGTGTGTCCTTCTCTTTGTGAAAGTGTCTTGGTTGGGACAACCGATCAAATTCACTGATACATGCAGATTCTCTCTCTCTCTCTTTCTCTTTCTATTTCTCTTTCTCTCTCTTTCTCCTACTGCCTTCTCCTCCACACCTGTTCCCCTCCTCACTGTCATTTTTAAGTGCTTGTAAATTAAGTGTTTCATGTCAAAGTCTTTATCTCTAAATACAAATTCATCTGCCCACACACCCACCTCTCTCTCTCTCTCTCTCTCTCTCTCTCTCTCTCTCTCTCTCTCTCTCTCTCTCTCTCTCTCTCTCTCTCTCTCCCTCCCTCCCTCCATCCAGGAGAACGTGTCCCTGGCTGACATCCTGTCTCTGCGTGACAGCTGTCTGTGCGAGGAGGAGGTGTTAGCGGTGTGCGTGGAGTGCGTGTGCTCGCTGCAGGGCATCGCCCTCTCGCCGCTCTTCCACACCCTCTGCATCACGCCCGACACGCTGGCCTTCAACGCCCACGGCAACGTGTCTTTTATGGAGCAGCTGAGCGGTGAGACAAACACACACACACACACACACACACACACACACACACACACACACACACACACACACACACACACACACACACACACGCTGACACACACACACACACGCTGACACACACACACACACACACACTACCCCTCTCATACACAGCAATGTGTCCTTTAAGGAGCAGCTGAGCGGTGAGACAAACACACACACACACACACACACACAGACACACACACACACACACACACACACACACACACACACACACACACACACACACACACACACACACACACACACACGCTGACACACACACACACACACTACCCCTCTCATACACAGCAATGTGTCCTTTATGGAGCAGCTGAGCGATGAGCCACTCGTAGTGCCAACACATACAATAGAAGATAACTCTACACATGTATACAAATATATGGACATATGCATGCCTGCACGCGCACACACAAACAGACACACACAGGCACACACACACAATCAAGGTTGCCCATCACTATCACCATTATTTTGTATTTTCATGGGCCTGGTGGACCCAGTAGTTTAGTTTAGTTTATTTAGTTTAGTTCAACAGGGACCATGCACAATACACATTGATTACAGAAGTAAAAAGATGGCTTGTGCCAGATTATAGCTATATAGCTAATTTCCATCTGCAGTCCCTGGACAGGTAAAACAAATATTAAAAATAAAATACAATAACATAGACAAGATATAAACAAGTAAGCACATCCATAGGCCATAGGTCAAACACACACACACACACACACACACACACACACACACACACACACACACACACACACACACACACACACACACACACACACACACACACACACACACACACACACACACACACACACATTAAAATGGCATACAGTGTGAGTCATATTTTAAAAAACATATGATTAATGTTGACAAGACTGGTTGGTTAATATCCATTTTTTCACACCCCTTGAGAAGGCCTGATAATCAGTAATACTTTTTAGGTTACTGGGTAGACTATTCCATGTTTTGGTTGCCCTGAAGGAGAAGGCTGACTGAGCAAAAGCAGTTCGTCGGATTGGGAGACTACAATCACCCCTAATGGTGGATCTTGACGTTCTGCTCATCAATTCAGAGCAGGGTTGAACAAATGTTCTTAGGGGTGGGGGTGCTGCATTGTGAATAATTTTATGGATTAGCCGCAGATCAGAAAATTGTATGATGTTTTCAAGGCTGAGCATATTATACTTGCTCAGTATAGGACAATGGTGGTACTGAAAAGATCTTCTATCTACATGTAGGACCTTCAGGGCCTGCTTGTATAGTGAATCAATGGATTTTAAGACAGTCTTGTTGGCCTGGGACCAGCTTGATAAACAATAATGCAGGTGGGACATGATCATAGCATTGACATAAGTCACAGCAGCATCAATACTCAGAGAGTTACGGATATGTCTAAAATTCATCTAATATTTTACACAGAGTGATTTTACTGTGCATAGAAAATTTTGCTCACACAGCTGAGGCAATATGTTTTTTTTTTTTTTCGGTAGCTTGATGCACCGAAATGTCTGTCATTTCTGTTCCAAGATTTTGACTATCACCATTATTTTCTATTTTCATGGGGCTGGTGGCCCCGGTAGATTTCATTCAAATTTCAAAATATTTTACTGGGTGTAGAACATTTTTACAATAGGGCCAAGGTAAAACAAATCATAGGGGGCATGTGATGCGCCCTAACGTGCACATATACAAACACACACACACACACACACACACACACTCCTGATTTCACTCACTCAATCCCTCACTCACTCACTCAGCTTTCCCATCCCACAGCAGTTCAGTGGTGTGAGTCAGTGTGTCAGCGCTTTGTTTTCCGTGGTTGGCCAGACCAAGTATTGCTGGTGTTGGGCTTTACACCGCTACCCGCCCACTCACAAATCCACAAAGATGCTCACACAAACACACACACACACACACACACACACACACACACACACACACACACACACACACACACACACACACACACACACACACACACACACGTATATGCACACACACACACACACACGTATATGCACACACACACACACACACACACACACACACACACACACACACACACACACACACACACACACACACACACACACTGGCACACCAACACACACACGCTTCTTAGGTATCCAGTCTCAGAGACCTGAGGTCGTCTTGTACTGGGATCAGGTCTGGTCTGCCCAGACGTGGATCAGCAGACTTTTGAACACACACACACACACACACACACACACACACACACACACACACACACACACACACACACACACACACACACACACACCCCACACATACACACGTATATGCACACACACACACACACACATATATGCACACACACACACACACACACACACACACACACACACACACACACACACACACACACACACACACACACACACTGGCACACCAACACACACACGCTTCTTAGGTATCCATTCTCAGAGACCTGAGGTCATCTTGTTCTGGGATCAGGTCTGGTCTGCCCAGACGTGGATCAGCAGACTTTTGAACACACACACACACACACACACACACACACACACACACACACACACACACACACACACACACACACACACACACACACACACACACACACACACACATAGTCTGTCTGTCTGTCTGTCTGTCTGTCTGTCTGTCTGTCTGTCTGTCTCTCTCTCTCTCTCTCTCTCTCTCTCTCTCTCTCACACACACACACACCCACACCCACACACACACCACTCTCTCTGCGCACACACACACACCTACACACTCACACACACACACACACACACACACACACACACACACACACACACACACACACACACACACACACACACACACACACACACACACACACACACCCTTGCACATTCAGATTCACAGACGTGAATCAGCACACTTTTGAACATGACCCAGAAACACTCTACTGGGGAAAGCATAGAGGCGAGGTTGCCACTTCAAACAGAATGTGATTTTTCTGACTGCAGATGGCGGTAGCTCAAATGAGAGCTGGAGATGCCTGTTGAATCTCACATCTTTGTAACACAGTTGTTGAACTGCTTGGACCATTAAGAAGCGCACAATTTAAGACAGTATGCAATAGCATGCAAAACCATCCCTGAACTTAATCTGTCATAGGCCGTAAAGTTAGGGATGGTTTTGGTCTGGGCATAATTTCACAAGGAATTTGCCAATCCATTGCTTATTTATCTGTTCTTGGCAGAAGTAAAGCAGCAGAAACATTGCTTTACTGATAGGTTAGGATTAGGGATGGTTTTGGTCAGGGCACGGCAGAATATTTACATGTTTAGCAACAAAAATAGCAGACATGGTGGGAAAACAGTGCAAACCTCGTCAGGTAACAAACGTGCATGAAAGTGCTTTACCGTTTTGTTTGAGGAGCACGCCTTAACTTCAAAAGGCGTCGCACCAACACGCAGAATGCACTAGCCTGTGATACATACAAGGGATGGAAATAAGCACCCGTCCACCTGCCAATGACAGGTGAATTTGGCCTTTGGCGGGTGAAATATGTTAACCCACCAGTCACCTTGACGGGTGACATTTTTCTCAGGTGCTGGGTTGATGCTGAATTATACGCAGCATCCAACACCAATGGTTTAAGCAAATTGGTAATGAAAAGAGTTATTGGCATCACAATAATTTAATGAATGACATCTGAAACAAAACTATTGATCAGTAAATTATCTTACTTGGCATTGCAATGTTTGGAATGGTTGAATATGAACTGGTAAAATGGTGACTGGTAAAAATTGTCAGAAACTGGTAGATTGTAAAATCTACCTGCCACAGTGACTGGTGGGGAAAATCTTAAAGTTCCACCCCTGATAAATACGCAAAAGCATGTGGTCAGTCTGCCTGAGGGAAATATGGGTCCTCTACACAACTGCAAAAATATCACCTCACGGCTCCGGTCGTGGCTCAAGTGGTGTTTGGTATTGATGGAGGTGGTTTCCCGATCTTCCCTGTCATTCTCTCCCTCTCGCTTCCTGTCCCCATCTCACACTGTCCTATTAAATAAAGGCATACAATTCCCTAAAATAACCTCACAATCACAACATACCTCACAATCTAATACAATCACAGTTTGTGAATATTCCATTTTGTACTCTTACTTTGCATTGGTGCAATGTTTTCTCTCCTCAGGTTTGTACTCAGCATTTTATGTTAAATAATTAATGTGAAATGCTTTTTTCGAACCACTGTGTTTTCATCAACAAGACTCATATTTTGTCTGTGTGTGTATGTGTGAGCATTTGTTCGTTCTTATTTATTAAATAATTTGTTATCAGTGTAATAACATGTCACAGTGAACTATTTGCTGCTAAAGGGACAGATAGTAGTAATGTCTGAATCTCATACCGAAAGTTCATATCTCTCTCTCTCTCTCTCTCTCTCTCTCTCTCTCTCTCTCTCTCTCTCTCTCTCTCTCTCTCTCTCTCTCTCACACACACACACACACACACACACACGCACACACACACATTCACACTGACACGACACGACACAACACAGGCTCAGCTGGCCTGTTCCCTTCCTCTGGCTATCCGTCTCCCCATGTATTTCCATCACAGACGCTTTGTTCAGCCATGAAATATTTACAGAGATTCAGCCGCAAGCTTTCACAGGGTTCATGCTGGGCGACGACGATCAAAAAGAAAAATAATGTGCAGTACATGTTTTTCCATAATGGCCCAGCACAGCTATAGATGATACACACACGATCAATAAGAAAAATAATGTGTTGTACATGTTGTTCTATTATGACGCAACACAACCAGCACAACAAGCAGATGATACACATTATTTGTGTTCAAAGGGTTTGTTTTATAATCATAAATGAGTTTTTTTGACAAATGCTCTACATGAATTTGTAGAAATAGCTTTACTATACACAACTATAGACGATACACATAATTTGCCTGTTCAAAGGGTTTGTTTTGTAATCATA
>NW_026945544.1:145000-147500 GCF_034702125.1 Engraulis encrasicolus | reverse complement strand
ATGCTAAGGAAATTGTACACGGTTGAGGGTGCAATCTCTTCATCAGATCAGGCACAAGGGGCTGGTGCACAGCAACGGCAGTGAGCAGAACGGTCAACAGACTGTGTAAATGGAGAAATACAGCAGATAAGGATCCTATTTCACCTCAGTCACACCTGATCTCATGCACTCATACACACAGACACAGTCTCCCTCACAACCCACCCACTTCTTCTCTCTGTCTACCTCTCTCTCTTTCTTTCTTTCTTTCTTTCTTTCTGAAATGTTGTCTTTCTTTCTTTCGCTTGCATTCTATCTCTCTCCCTCGCTCTCTTTTTCTTTCTTTGATCCCCTCTTTGTTTCTTTGTTTCTTTGTTTCTTTCTGTCTTTCTTTCTGTCTTTCTTTCTGTCTTTCTTTCTTCTTTCACTTTTATTTTCTCTCTCAGTCTCTCTCTCTCTTTCTCTGTCTTTTTCCTTCTGTATCTCCCTTTATCTGTCTTTCTTCAGCTCTAGCCCTCCCGTCCTCTTCCCTTCATCCCCCCCCCCCCCCTCCTCTCCTGAGTGAGTGAGGCAGCAGTGGCAGCCTGGCCGCCCCGGTGAATCGATTTCCTGCTTGGCTGCCTTTATCAGCTGTTCAATTCCGAGTCTAATGTGTGTGTCGCTGGCCGCTGTGTGTGTGTGTGTGTGTGTGTGTGTGTGTGTGTGTGTGTGTGTGTGTGTGTGTGTGTGTGTGTGTGTGTGTGTGTGTGTGTGTGTGTCAAAGTGTGTCAAAGTGTGTGTCACTGCCGCCTCCAAATAAGCCATTATGCACAGAGGTCCTCTGTCCTGCCCTGTTGGAGGCACTACTCAACGCAGCGTGTCAACATCAGTGCCTTCACAGCCAATTTGCCTATTTGACACCCATATGCTTCCCAGAGCATGGGATTACCTTAACATCTTCACTGAGTCATTACAAATCTGTTGTGTGGCAATACGGGTTTGGTTTGCATGAACCCATCGAGTCGAGTGAATCCATCATTCGTAATACCCAGGTAGTTTTTGACCTTGTTGTAAAACAGTTGAAAAGTACATTTCAACAGTTTCTGTTTGTATCTCTTCACCTGATGTTCAAACAAACAAACAAACAAAAAACTAATCTGAAAAATAATGGCTCCCCAGTTTTGACTCTTTTCCTGTCGTTCTCATCTGGTTGCCGTTCAAAAGATTGGTTGGTTCGCTCATAGCTCATCCTCAGGTCTAGCGTGACAGTAAGGGGAATTTATACAGACTGGCCTATGCCACCGGGGATCTTCTCCCAGCTGTGGGATTCCCCTATGGAGGCCTGTGCAGTTGTGTCTGGCCTGGACTGCCTCTGGGGTTTCCCCCGGCCACTCTGAGACCCAGGACAGCAGTGGAATATACTATGAGCTAATGGAATAACAATCCCCTACAGTATATGGTGCTGGTACTGTAATCAAGCTTTGGCCTGTACTAAATGTAGGCCTAGCATTTACTGGCAGGTTTTGTTTGAAAGATTTTGATCATTTTATAGACCTTATTGCTCGTTTGGAAAATCTGTTCAATTCAGTCAGTAATATAGCAATGTTACGAAACATCGGCATTGTTGTGGTATTCAATTTACAGTAACAGACACTCTCATCCAGAGGGGCTTACACTAGCCACTCTCACCACAGGGACAGTCCCAACGGGAGAGTGGAATGGGTTATGTGTGAGAGTGGTCTACACCCATGTTTCCCAACCAGGGGTACATGTACCACTAGGGGTAAGTGAGCCCACTGCAGGGGGTTCTTGGAAAAATTTTAGTATTATAACAAATGTATGGAGCATTCACATCAGGACAGAGAAAGCGATAGAGAACATGAATTAGGGGGTACTCATGGCACAACTAAGAGGCTTAGGGGGTACGCGAGACAGAAAAGGTTGGGAAACACTGGTCTACACACTGGGAGTCCTATCCTGAAAATCCTACTGTGTAGACCCAGTGTGTAGACCATTCTCTCACACTATATTCTGGCATTGTCTGTCTGGTGCCTGGATTGCTGTTTTGGTCGATGTGGTCATCCTAACTTTCAAAGGACAGTGGGTGGGGTTGCCATGCGAAGGGGAGCCAATGGTGCCAAAGAGCCCAGTTTCAAATTCCCAACGTGCTGCTGGTGTTTATTGCGCAGTCCCGATCAATGAAGACAAGTCATTCGTCCTTTATTGCAGACTGCATGCTGGGTCCATAGCATACTCCAATGTTATGTTACGTCTTGGGATTTATGATAGAAAAATTCAAGTGGAGAGAATTTGTGTCCTTAGTGGAGCACAGTGGAGCCTTGGTGGAGCATGTATTATGAACTGTGACTGATAGCACTGCCCTCTGCTGGTGAAAGGAGAGCACAGTGCGTTTGGAGCACTACCATCATATGTATCTCCAAATTTATGTGCAATGTGAACTGTGCAGGGATACCCACAGCAATTATTGCAGAAGCATGGACCCTGCAGTGCGTGTGTGTGTGTGTGTGTGTGTGTGTGTGTG
>NW_026945544.1:135000-142500 GCF_034702125.1 Engraulis encrasicolus | reverse complement strand
CATGCAGGGTCATATCTACTCGTTGGGCTGCACGCTCTGCGCTGCGCTGGAGTTCGTCATCGAGCCAGAGCTGAGGGCAGAGCTGGGGGCGGAGACTAAGCGGCTGCTGGAGCAGATGCAGCAGGAGAACCCAGAAGATAGGCCACGCCCACAGGTGAGCAGGAAGTAGAGGCTAGAACATAGCATAATATCAACATAGTCAAATGAATTGCATGACAGTCGCCCAATTGTTAGTCTCTTGGGGACAGGAGGTTGTTGGAACACACAGTTGGAAGTGTGTGTGTTGCACATTCTTGAAAACAAATGTTTAGGGTGGTTTTAAAAACAGAAATGGATATGCTCATAAACGGCAATTCCAAAACTGGTTGAGACAAAATCCAATTTAGCAAAATAACGGAGACAGCAGCAAACATTACAAAAAATTGGTGAGGACCACTCTATTGCATTACAGACAATTCAGAATTCAGAAAAGTGGCTAAATGTACTAATACGTACTAAAAAGGCCATATCCTTTAAGAAGATGATGAATAAATGTATAAGTTAAACAAACAACATTTAAAATATGCCCATAAAGAAGTTTGATTTGAATGGCTCACATTCACCCACCAATTATGAATTGATATGACAGACAGAATACACAAACTTCCAACTCTCTAAGTCCCGGGTAGTCTGTCAAACGCCTCCAGGACATTTATTGTGAAAAACAAAACAACAAAGTTGTTTGATTTCCATGTAGACACTGATTTGGACAGCAAACACATTCATGCCTTGAGGCGCTGAAGCGTTTGCAAAGTGTATAGGAAGTCAGCAGAATGTGAGACTGTGTAGGAGAATGCCGTAAATTGTTGTGACAAGCAATGCTTGAGCAGCATAAATGCAAGATATACACACACACACACACAATTGGAAGCAATTTAAGCAGGGGAATACCTCAGCATTCTGCGTGGAGTGTTTACTCATAAGAGGACAAGTAAATATCAGTTTGTATGCAGTTTGTATCAGTTTGTATCAGTTTGGAGCAGCTGCCAGTGTCGTGGAACTCACATTCAGTGGTGTACAAGTAAGTGGAAAACAGAATTGTTGAAAAACAGAAATATTGCACCATTTGGGATGGAGGCTGTAGGATGCACTAGGACGTCCTGTATGTATGTTACAACATATGGTGTCCCAAAACACATTTGAATACCTGTGTAAAATTGATAAGAAATATAAAATGTAGTAACCGTCAAATAGTTTTTAAACTTCAAATGATGAAGTGGTGATTAAACTATGCAACTCACAACTATGCCTGTGGCTGTGTGTTTGTGTTTGCAGGACATCCTGTCTTTGGGGGAGCTCAGACTAACATCCAGCTCATCCCTAACCATCTGCCGCAAGCTGTCGTCCATCGGAAGGAGAGTCCTGTCCATAGAATCAATTGCAACGCTCCAAGGTTCCACTTTAATATACAGTTTTAGGGAAATACTTAACAAGGAAGTACCTTAGAAAAAGCCTAAGCAGTCAGTAGCAATATTTTCCATTAGAAATAATATTATCCCCTAAATGCCATTAACTTCAAATGATAAAGGGATAATAATTTCAAATGATGCACCTCACAAATATTACAAGCTGTCCTTGGAAGGAGAGTCCTGTTCATAGAGTAATTTTCCAAGGTTACACTTTAATATACACTGAGGAAAATACTTACCTTAGCTTTCAGTAGCAAGCTTTTCAATTAGGTCTAACATTTAGATCAGCCGTTCTCAAACTTCAGAACACCAAGGCCCACGTTGAACTGTGAAAAAATTGTGGGGCCCACCAAATCATATAGCCCAATATAGCATAATAATTTATTATATTATATTACTTATATTATATTATAGGCCTATTATATATGATATTTCATTATATTATATTATATTATTATGATGAATAATAAGACATTTTCAGAAAGTTTTGGCCGTTGAGGGGCCTCCTAAATACTGAATATGAAATTAGCATGAAACAAGCATGAAAAATTACTTCTACTACTTGAAATGACACAATGTTTACACATAAATCCTGCCTAATAGTATATCTTACCGCATCAAAACACCAAATAAGGAAGTGTACTCAAGTTTCTGGACGCACACAAGGAAGACACAAGATAACTAAACAAGATGTGAATATCTCATGAATATAACACCATGTGAGTAAATCAGAGGATAATTTTGCCAGACCTCTCGCGGCCCATAGTTTGAGAATCACTGATTTAGAATGTATGATTATGCAAACATCAAGATCCACCAGCTTCCGTGGTTATGTAGTAATGATAATAAAGAAACGAGCTAGCAGAAAGCTGCTTACCAAAGGTCTTTCAATACAATGATATTGGGGCCGAAATGCCAGTGTTGTTCATGTGAAACCATGGGAGTGGGTATGCTGAGTCTTAAAATACTCAGTTTGGCCCACATACAAACTTTACAAAAGTTTTGTTTTAATTTTGAAGACATTTTTTGACAAAACTGTCTTTCAAACTATGGCAAAGACAGGCAGGTACATTTTGTCCAAGGCTGAATTACTAGGAATCATCACACACTGATAAACTGTAAATAGTAATAAGGGTATGTTGGGTTTTGTGATTTTTCACCCTTGAGGTCATGTGTCCAATATAAATACAGTAGAATGTCAAACTTTCCGGCTCTTAGACTTTAGACTTAGACTATTACACACTTGTTATGTTATTATTGTTGAATGGTGCATCCTATTTGTCTATGCCTTTGATGCCATGTGTCTAATCGTGTTTCCCAGACCGATGGGAGACTTCGTGGGAGAGCCACTGGAGGCAGGTGAAGGCCTGTCAGTTGTTCTCAGATCAGTCCTCAATGGACGGCTGCAGTGGCAACCATATCAGCGAATGGGTAGCTTCTGCTGGCAACGAGCGCCCGAACAGTAACCTCCTCGCGGGTCATGATGATGATGATGATGATGATATGCCCCTGCCTCAATGCCGCTGCCCTAGGCCCTCTCCTGCCTCCTGGAGGCCAGGGGAGAAAGAGAAGGACACTTGTGAAAATGGCCTCTCAGGTAAGACTGGGTGAATAACGGAGCAGTGAATGGAGCTGGCTAATATAACTGTTTATCGGCAATGATCAAAGACATACCTTGTAACCATTGGTGTTTGTTTTGCTATACTTTGTAAACATTTTCTGAATGTTCTATGTGTTCTGCAGGGTGTTTGTAGCACTGGAATTAGTATCATTGTGTCGAAATGGGTAGTAGTAGTACAAAGCGGATTCCAAAAAAGTTGGGACACTTTGTATTTTGTGAATAAAATCAAAATGCTGGCATTTTCAAAACATTCAATATGTTAACAAGGTACAACATTATGTACAGACAACAAATCAGTTGTTAAAGTCAAGCAGAATTATTGTTTTGAGGTAATTATGTGATCATTTAAAATTTCACCCTTGCAACAAATCCCAAAAAAGTTGGGACAGGGCCAATCAAATGATTTTCATATTGGATAAGACTAAACACAACACAAGGGATGAGACTGAACAGTTAAATACTTTGACTGATGGCATAATTTTATTCAAAAATTAGATATTTTGATGAGCGAGACATGATTTCAGCAGCTCAACTGATAGGTGTGTTCTTCAACTTGTTTACCTTTTTGTTATGCTTAAAATGTGGCATATCCTGACTGCAGGAAAACATTTTTGACCTGTTTACTCTTATGATGGAACCACACTGTTGGCACATAGTAGAGATTGAAATTTGCCACCATTATGGGGCAATATCTAAAGGCGGTGCTCCAAAATATAATGCCTTGGTAGCTATGTTTGCTGTTTAAAGTCTGTATGTATCATTCAACATTCATTTTAATGCTCTACATGAGTAAGAAGACCCTAACCAAGTCACCTCTGCACCCCCTTACCATCATATATGCTGTCTTTCAGACTGACCACTAAATCAAGCTGAAGTATTAATTTTCTATATAACCTGAAGGGTGCATGACTCCATAATTTTCAAAAAGGATTGAATATTTTCCATTCTGTAATCAGAGTACAGTTCCACATGTCTCCTAGGTCCATAGAATGAGCTTTCCCGCATGCAACACTGTTTAATGTTTGCATCATGTGCATTAATCAAGTGTTGTGTTTATGGTCATTTTTTCGAGAGCTGTCATTGTTGGAGTGCCATAGTTTGCTTATTGACCACGAGTATGTCATGATCTCATAACTCGTGCAATGATTACACAGAACTCTATATTACGGAAATAGGCCTTATATGCCTGCAATTTTGATAATTCAATCTTTCTGTGTAATAGATAAGTAATTAGTCCCTCAAAATCTTCGCTGCTGAGTGCCACAGCCTCTATGTGATGGTATTTTATTTGTGCATTCATGTTGTCAGTCAATATAGTTCCTTTTAAAATATTCTTCCTTGTGTAATTTTTAGAATTATCCAACTATTACAACATGTTTTAGCCCTGTCCCAACTTTTTTGAGATTTGTTGCATGGGTCAACTTTTAAACGATCACATAATTACCTCAAAACAATAATTCTGTTCGACTTTAACAACTGATATGTTGTCTGTACATAATGCTCTACCTTATTAACATATTAGATGTTTTGAAAATGCCAGCATTTTTATTTTATTCACAGAATACAAAGTGTCCCAACTTTTTTGGAATCCGCTTGTAGCAGCAGTAGAAGCAGCAGCAGTAGTAGTAGTAGTCTTAGTAGTAGCAGCAATAGTAGTAGTAGTAGCAGTAGTAAAATATTATGCGATTATGATATTTGCCATTTCCCTCCACTCCACCGTCAGGTAGGGAATCCAGTGGGCTGTTGGAGGACATAGAGCCCTTCCAAGGTGCAGCAGCACCACCAGCTGCAGCAGGAGACAGCAGGTCCCAGAACAGCTCCCCGGTGCACTGCCGAGCCCCAGCCAGACGCAAGCAGCCCTGGGCCCTCCTCAACCGCTCCTGGTCAGTGCCGGACTCCCACGACCCGCCTCCCGTGCTCTCACCACCCCCGTACCCCGACATCAGCTCCCATGTGGACGACCTGACGGAGATTGGCGGGGACGGGGAGGAGGAGGAGGACGACGACCGGGGTTCGAGGCTCGCCTGGAACAGGGTGCTCCGGAAGGGCTCTGCGTCTGCACCGCCACCCACCGAGGAGACTTGCGACGCGGAGGAGGAGAAGGAGGAGGAGGAGGAGGAAGAGGAGGAGGAGGTGTCGCATGACACCTGTGCTCTTCACACCGTGCCCTCTGACATGAGCGGAGTGGCAGCGGCCGGATCATCCGATTGGTCTGAGCAGGAGGAGGTCATGAGTGGAGTGGCAGCGGCCGGATCATCCGATTGGTCTGAGCAGGAGGAGGTGGTAGAGGATGATGATCAGACGTCTCCTCCTTCCTCGTCCAGCGCAGAGACTGTGAGGAACAACCCCATGTACAGCCCCAACAACCACATGACCAAGAGCATGCTGTGCCTCAATGAGGAGTCTCAGGATGAGGTGAGTGGAATCCCGCAGGGCAAATTTAACACGCTCCTAGTTGCTACCTACTCTCTAAGTGTTATCACTTAGTAAATATCAAAAAAAGGCAGGACGCCAAGGCACTCTTCTTAGATAAAACCGCTTTATTATAAGACTAGTTCATGTTAGAACTTAAATAATTAAAAATACTGCCACTGCCAACATGTTTCGGCCACTACAGGGCCTTCATCAGGGCACAAGGCCTAAACTTGGCCAAAGAGCACCTTCAAACCACCACCAGTTTTACTACTTGAACGCCGCAGCCCTCCAGCCCTCTACCTTGTTATCACTTAGTGTTACCTGGTGTTTAGTGCTAGTGTTAACTCTGGTGTTAACTCGGTGGAAGGAGCATGCGCGGCGTGAGAGGTCGGAGGGGTTCTTAACTCCTACTACATGCTGCGGGTAAAAGAGAGAGCATTCAAGAAAGCTAAATTTCAAGATGCTTGTGGACTGGGAGGCATCAGACTTGACATTTTGGTGTTGAGTTCCACCCGGATTCATTTACTCAGCATAGTGTCTGAAGAGTGTCTGCACACTGTCTTATAGGGCACAGTGTTTTATATACCATAAAGGCCTGTTTTTACAACGCCTGCAATCAAATGCATCACTGCATTTGCTTCAGCCTGGTTAATGGCTCTATTCTTTAGTTTAATACTCTAGGCCTCTTGAGAAAAGAGTAGCAGAGAGAAGTGACACTTGTTCCACGTATTATGTGTCCGAAATGCTTAGGGTTACTTGCCAATAATAAATAGGCACAAAAAGTAAAACAGATTTTTCACACAAAATATTTCACAGTTTCATGGCGGCAGAGTAATATGGCTCGTACACTGGGTTCAAATTTTTGCAAAGTTAAGCTTCATCTCTGGCAGTGCGGCTTGGCATTGTTTATTAGCTGTAAGTGTCTTTAACACTGGTCTTGTCTCTGATCTGATGGATCTCAAACAGTATTGAGTGTTATATTATCATTGACTATTATATTATTATAGTGTCAATTGTAGGTGCCTTTACTGCTGGTCTTTTCCCTACCCCAGTGGATCTGAATTATTATTGTTGGCTGCCATTATTTATAGACTTTTGTATTGGATATTGTATTATACTGGATAGTATATATACCGTACTGCTAGCTGAACATGTCTTTTATGCTGGACCCCTTTCCCTGTGGATCTGAAATATTATTGTTGGCTGCCATAATAGACTTGTATTATTGGATATTATATTATACTGGATAGCACATATTACTAGCTGAAGGTGTCTTTTATGTTGGACCTCTCCTTGCTCCAGTGGATCTCCCTGAGGGAGCTGCTGTCTCGCTGCTCTCAGCCGCTCTCGGTGAAGGAGTTGTGGGCTCTCTGCTACACCTGCCTGGCCACCCTCCAGACCTACATCGACTTCCCAGGTTACGCTCTTCTGTTATCATTAGATGGAGACACTCTCTTGTTCTTTCTGTATCTTCATCTCTCTCTTTATCTCTGTGTCCATCTATCTCTCTATCTTGGCTCTGTCTCTCTATGTCTGTCTCTTCTCCTCTTCTCTCCTCTCCTCTCCTCTCCTCTCCTTTCCTCTCCTCTCCTCTCCTCTCCTTTCCTCTCCTCTCCTCTCCTCTCCTCTCCTCTCTGTCGCTTCTCATCTCTGTCTGTCTGTCTGTCTGTCTGTCTGTCTGTCTCTCTCTCTCTCTCTCTCTCTCTCTCTCTCTCTGAATATTGCTGGATAAATCTGTAACCAATCATTCTCTCTCTCCTTTGTCTCTCACCCTTTGTCTACGCTGAATGATGCTATGCTATGCTACCCTCTCTCAAGCAAACATGATAAAATAATTACAGCGTATCATGGTAATTTTATGGAGCTTTGATCTGGTTCATCTGAGCTTTCAATGATGAATTTGTTTAGAGTAATACCCAGAAAAGCAATGCTTTGTTCTTTTCTTTAACAGCTTACCTGTGCCTGGATACCATGTATGTAGGATGTGAGGGGGAAATTCTATTTCTGAAACCCAAA
>NW_026945544.1:95000-132500 GCF_034702125.1 Engraulis encrasicolus | reverse complement strand
GCTTTCACTTTGGAGTTTCCCAATGGGCTTTCTATGCACTCAGTGTAAGGTTAGCCATGCAATAAGCGGGATAACATTCCACTTCGCGTTGGGGTCCTGTATCTCTGGAGTGCACTATTCCACTGTAGGAGCCTTCTCTCTGAATGTTATCCCTTACATAACTTAGCTATACTGCACACTTGATTGCTATTAGTCATATTCATTATGGCATTTGCCCTCAGTAGACATAGTTATAAGAACACATTGATCTACAGTATTAAAGTATCTAGGTTTTACTGATGATTAATATTTAAGACCAGATCCAGTGGAGTAGTTGGAATTCAGAATTGCAAGGTTTATTG
This sequence comes from Engraulis encrasicolus, assembly GCF_034702125.1. NCBI lineage: Eukaryota > Metazoa > Chordata > Actinopteri > Clupeiformes > Engraulidae > Engraulis > Engraulis encrasicolus. Next base: position 132,159 of record NW_026945544.1, on the reverse strand, counting down.
GCTTGGGAGAGGGAGAGAGGAGGCCATTTGGCCCAAAGGCCTATCCACAGCCCCCCTCGCCCCCTGTCTCCAAGGCGTTAACAGCAGGACAGGTAAAGACAAGAAGAGGCCTAACAAAGGCCAACATCTGAATTTACAGGAAGTGAGGTCATATTGAATGACCCAATAGCAAGGGCAAATTCATGTCATGATTTGGGGGAGGGCAGTTTCAAACCTGAGGCCAGAGAACAAAGACAAAGTTTATTTGGTCCCTCACAGACTTAAAGATTCATTCAAACACAGATTAAACAATACATGGACATTGAAATGATATGTAATGAGATTGGAGGCAATATTCAGATACCTTCAAGTATCATGTGTGTAATTTGCGCATTTCTATTGTAGAGCTGTCGTGACTACCTGTCCCGCCAGGGAACCACTGCGGAGGCTGAGTGGACCCTACTCATCAACAGAGTCCACAAAGTAGGACACACACACACACACACACACACACACACACACACACACACACACACACACACACACACACACACACACACACACACACACACACACACAAAGACTCAACCGCACACACACACACACACACACACACACACACATACACACACACACACACACACACACACACATACACACACACACACACACACACACACACACACACACACACACACACACACACACACACACACACACACACACACACACGCACACACCTCCTCACAACCAACTGATACTGTTTTGAGTGAAGATTACAATTCCATGGTCATATACCCATTTCAGATCATCAAGCCATCATCAAACCCTGCATTGTAATGTAATGGCGCTTTTACTGTAATGGTTAAACATATCTGTCATTAAAGTCACCCAGTGTCACGTCTGGAGAGACCTGCGGCGATGTGGACGACACAGGCTCAGAGGCAGACCTCAAGGCGGGTGTGTTTAGTGCCGTCGGCCCCCTCTGCTTACCCGCTGGCCTCTTGCCCCCCCTAATGCTGCTGACATTTCCAACTATCCTCAGGCTCGGCTCTTCATAACTTGACCTAATGCAGTGTTTCTCAAACTTTTCGTGCCATTACCCCCCTTCAGAGGAAGGGTGTCTGTCTGCGCCCCCCTTGAGCAAAATGGTTACGAAAATACAAATACATAGGCCTTCGTAAAGTTTATTAGAGCCTAATATACACGTATATGGGCTATGATGTTCTCTAAATATTAGTGAATAAATTAATGAATATATTGTGATTGTAAAGTGAATGTGTTGAATTAATGGCCAAGCAGAAAAGTATTAAAAAAGAAAAACCTTCCGACCTCACGCGCCCCCCCTCCAATACCTCCGCGCCCCCCTTGGGGGGCTTCCGCCCCACTTTGAGAAACACTGACCTAATGTAACCTACCCTGCAGTGCCCTCTTTCAATGTGTCATGCTGATTTCTGCTGCCTAAAAGCATACAGTCGGGGCTCTCTGTCTGAGGGGTGTGATTCTTTGACTAATGTTTGATGCTCCTGACATTTCCAACTGTCTTGCTGCTATTGTTTTTCCTACTAACTCTTTAAGAACACAAGAGTGCCCTCTGTTGCTATGTTATGTTCTTGCTCTCTCTTTCTCTCTCTGTCTCTGTCTCTCTCTCTCTCTCTCTCTCTCTCTCTCTCTCTCTCTCTCTCTCTCTCTCTCTCTCTCTCTCTCTCTCTCTCTCTCCAACCAATCAGACAAATGAATATGATGTAATGTTTGAGCAATGAACACAGCCTTTGTTTTGCTTTGAATTGAAGTAATCATGGGGGTGATAATGGTTGATTTTGCAGCCTTCAAGCCCATAGCCAGTGAGGGGCGTCTGGCTCCCATCTTGGGCCCCGTTCCCCATAGCTACCCCATGTCCATGGCAACGCATCTGCCCGAGGCCTTCACCTCTCCTGCCACGCACTTCACCCCCATTGTTTTGGCCACCGACCAGGAACTGACCACCACGGCTCACACAGGCACAGAAACGTGAGCACCTCGTCTACCATCTTTAATACATAACAGTGGCTTCCTGTCTGCCTGTCTGTCTGTCTGTCTGTCTGTCTGTCTGTCTGTCTGTCCATCTGGCTGGCTGGCTGGTAAGCTTTCTTTCTGGCTTTCATTTTTTCTTTCGTTTATCTATCTTTTTTATCAATCAATCTTATCAATCCATCTTTTTGTTGCTTTGTCGATCTATGCACTATGCTCTAGTCACTCTGAGATCACATCTACATTAAGGACATTAATGAAAACAAGATTTTATGTAAAAAGTGACGTCTTAGCTCTTGGTGTGTTGCTTGAACCAGTGACACACCGTCCTGCTCGTATAAAATCTGAGTAGCCAAATGTCTTGTGTTGTGAGGGCTTTGACTAGAGAGATTCAATTGACTTTTTCACATCAAAGGATCTCTAAAAGAAGCAAAACATCTAGGTATTAGTCAGAGTGTGACAGCTGCTGCTGTCTTCATTATGCTCCCTGACTGACTGTCTGTCTGTTTTTCTCAATCTGTCTATCTGCCTCTGTATCACTTTGTCCATCTATATGCTTTTTTTGTGTTCTCACACTACTCTCAGATGAGACTTTAACTCAAAAGATCATCTCAATTGTATCAAATGGTGTCTCAAATTGATAATTGAAAGACTGAAAGGCTGTAATTTTTCCAGCAATGCTAGTGGTATGATACTACATGTTTTCAACTTTGTGATATCATACCACTAGTGTAGTGATTTACATCTGTAAGAGTACTTTTACTTCTACTTTATACAACTCTGGTCATTTCATCCTCCTCTTTCTCTCTTGCTTATCCCCCTCTCCAATTTGTTCGTACACACTCTGATGATTATGTACTAGTCCTTGTCAGACATGTATAGATTTTTGTATGTGTCTTGCATATTTATCTGCAGGTCTACAAATGATGTTCAGATGACGAGTAACGGTCCGCACTCAATGCGAGCTGCCATGACTGAGACCCCCTCTCACGCCTCTGGCTCCCCCCTTGCTGACACAACCACACACCAGGAAGAGGCTGGTGGGGGTGTGGCCACCAAACTAGTGGCAGGGGCCGTAATGGATGAACTTTCTTCCTCCTCCTCTTCCTCTTCCTCGTCCTCGTCTTCCTCCTCAAGTAGCCAGACTCTTGTCAACTCAACACCTCCCTCCATTCCCCATCCAGCCGGCTCCTCAGCTCAACCCAATCAGGATAGCCACACCTCCCATGTGGCACCGCCCACTGCCACTGTGACTCCACCCACTGTCCCTGTGGCTCCACCCACCAGCTTCCTTCCGGTCTTCAACAACTTCCTCCTGCATCAGGACCCTCAGACAGGGAAGATCACTCTGTTGCCTGTGCAAATAGCCACTAGTCTGCAATCTCTAGCAGGATCATCTGGACAAGGTCTTCTGTCCTCTTTGCCCTTAACCATAGGGGCGGTTATGGGACAAGCATCTGATCAGCAACACAGTCTCCTGGACGCCAATAGTGGAAGTTCCTTGCTGAATATGCACCTCACAGGATGTAGCAACACCACTGGATCTTGTTCTAAGGCTAACTGCTCTTCTGACCGCTGTGTCAGTGTGCGCAATATCAATACTGTGCCCTGTGTCACCAGTGCTCCCAGTGTCCTGACAGGACAGATGGGAAGGCCACTGGTGACGCCCACACCTGATCAGCATGTGCCAAAGCCACCCCACCCCACTCCCCAGCTAGCCCATCCAGCCTTGCAGCGGGTCACCGCTCTGCTTAAGGAGCAGTTTGCATATGATGGATACCTGGAGAATGGAGTGCAAGAGGTAGAAATGGGTAGGTATTCATTACTAGTGAGACATACATACATACAAATACACATAGACACACACACACACACACACGTACGCATGCACGCATGCACACACACACACATACACACACACGTACGCATGCACGCATGCACACACACACACACACACACACACACACACACACACACACACACACACACACACACACACACACACACACACACACACACACACACACACACACACACACACACACGCACACAGACACAGACACACACAGACACACACACACACACACACACACACACACACACACACACACAAACACACATGCACACACAGACAAATACAACAAAATCTACCACAATCACTTGATGTGTTGGTCACACCATTAAAAAAAATCTAATTGCGTCAGGGGATTCCCTTTCCTCGTCTCTGTCCTCCTTTTTGTTTGTTTTTTTCCTGAAGGCGCTGGGCTTCACTTTGTGCTGCAGGTCACTTGTTGTCAGTATAACAGGCCCACAATTTAATTTTCTCCAATTGAGACTACAGGCAGACGAAGACATTTGGGATGACCCTTAAGTAGTTTAAGTGGTCTGTGCATGACTCGGTGTGTTGTGTATCGAAAATAAACAGCTAATTTCTTTAGCCTGGTGTCCAAAATGGCAAAAAATAAACTTGCTAATTTAATTGCCCTGTTCTCCAAAAAGGTGGAAATAAACTGCTAATTTCTTTGGCCTGTTCTCCAAAAAAGGTGAAAATAAACTGCTAATTTCTCTGCCCTGTTCTCCAAAAAGGCGAGTATATCTTCTCGCTGAGGGACCTGCAGTTCGAGACCTTCTGCCGTGTGGTCACTGAGAGGTTCCACCACCTCTACTGGGAGAGGAAGCTGCTGGCCATGCTGTACTGCGCCGTCAATTATGACCTTCTGCACAAGTGAGTGATCATGTGTCCCACTGGTGGTCCAGATTGCTTCTGCTTCCTGACTTACTATGCAGTTTGCCTTCTACACATACATGTATGCATACAAAGTGGGCCACAGACTAACTACTCACCCTTAACGGTGGTCTCTGGGCCAGAACCATGTGAAACCCCCTGAGGTACATCCAAATTGTTGGCTTCATTTCATTCCTCAACTGAATTATTTGTATGTCTGCTATTTCTGCTCTCATTAATCCTGTTCGGAAAGGCAAGAAGATAAACAGTATCTTTTCTGACCTCACACATCTCCACATGTCAAAAACGTGCTTGAGGCATTATGTACAGTAGTCTATCGTCATCTGCACACTACAGTGGGATATTTCAGATAGTATGGTTCTGTTATTATCTTGGCATAATAACTCAGAGCAATAGGTAAAGCTACCCCTAGCCCTGTTGTTCCGTTTTAAAGCCAACACATACTTTGTAGGAAATCTGTGGCTCAATCTAAAACAAGATATAAAGCAAGTTGAGTCGAAATAATCAGTTTAGCAATACTTGAGAAGAAGAAGGGTACTTATTTTACTACTTTTTTACTTTAACTACTTATTTAGCGTATCTGTTTCTCCCAAAGTACCCTTAGTAGAAATATTCCAGAAACAATGAACCCTTCCACTTCCCCTCCAAAATTATAACTGACCAATCAATGAAATGCTACTACGCTAATATCCAACAAGTCTGGAGGTTTGGATTTTCTGGCAGCTAAATGTTAGGAAGTAAAAAAGGCTTTGTTAATAATAATCATAATCAGCCAATTTTCCACAACACTTTCACCACCAGCTATCACTCAAATTTAACGCAATGTTTAAAGGTAGCTTGCATATAATGTGTTGTTATGCATACATGTTACGTATTATGATGTGTGTAAAAAAACAAATAAATCTGCTCTCATGAAGATGCAGACCCAACACCGAGCAATAGCTACAGCACCCAAGGTACACACATATCAAGACACATTTCCCATGAATCCTGGTGTGCTGTTTGTGTGTAATGGAGCATACTACCTTAGGCTTGATGACAAGGGAGGGAAAGATCTTTGATCGAGGAACCACATTGGGTAGTAGGAAAGTGGGGTGCCTAGGAAGTGTTTGGATGGAAAAAAGATTGCTACTCTTTCAAACCCGAGTTTCTTTCACCCAAGAGGCACTTAAAACCACCACCTCTTAACACACACAGACTAATAGTACACACACATTTATGCACATGTGCATGCACGCATTACTAGTGAGACATACACACATACAAATACACATAGACACACACACACGTACGCACGCACGCATGCACGCATGCACGCACACACACACACACACACACACACACACACACACACACACACACACACACACACACACACACACACACACACACACACACACACACACACACACACACACACACACTCCCTCTCAGCTCTCAAAACAACACATCCTGTGTCATTAATGGTGCTCTCGAGGAGGTGTGTGAATGAAAGAAAAAACACACAAATACACACTACTGTCCACTCTCTCCACGGTGAAAGCGAGTGGTCTCTATGGTAACGGCGGACCTTGTAGCCAGTAGGCATCTGGTGAGTGTGCCTGCGAAGCTCTCTGCTGCTTAGATGATGGTGTTTTTCTTGAGTGTCCTTTGCTGCGCTCTTTGAGGCGCTGAGAGAGAGAGAAAGAGAGCCTCTCGAGACAAGGTTTACACAAGGGAGAGTGCAGGAGGTCCCTATCTATCTCTTTCTCTCTCTCTTTCTCTCTCTCTCTTTCTCTCTCTCTTTCTCTCTCTGCATGTCCGTTTGTGTGTGTGTGTGTGTGTGTGTGTGTGTGTGTGTGTGTGTGTGTGTGTGTGTGTGTGTGTGTGTGTGTGTGTGTGTGTGTGTGTGTGTGTGTGTGTGTGTGCCTGTGTCTGTGTTTCCGTTTCAGTGTGTGTGTGTGTGTGTGTGTGTGCCTGTGTCTGTGTTTCCGTTTCAGTGTGTGTGTGTGTGTGTGTGTGTGTGTATGTATGTATGCATGCAAAGTGGACATGCATGTACAACATATATATACGGTAGGTGTCTGTGGATGGATGTGTGTGTATGAGTGTATATGTGTGCACCAACTCTGCTCATCAACACCTTCTTTCCGTCTGGGGATACGAGAATGAAAAGAAAAGCACGCCAGAAACAAAAGAACCATTGATATCAAGTACCTCCGCAAACAATACCTTCCAATTGTACCCCGAAGACCCTCTCCCATGAAGTGGTCCACTCCCTGATGCGGGGAGTGCTACTTCCAGGCCAAGGGTGGTTCTGGAACAATGGCAGCAATCTTCTCTGCTCTAAGAATGCCTGCCTCTCCAAGACTGCTGCATAGTTTTTTGAAAGTGTTAAATCAACATTCAGAGAGTCAAATCAACATCTTCTGCATCTTCCTGTAGTCTCTCTGTGTTGGATTAACACTGCATCATTTTTAGTGTGTGTGGAGAGAAAGAAGGAGGGAGAGAGAGGAGGGAGGGCTGTGTGGACTGCCAGCCAGCCTGTTGCATGTGACCCTCTCTCTCTCTCTTTCTCTTTCTCTCTCTCTCTCTCTCTCTCTCTCTCTCTCTCTCTCTCTCTCTCTCTCTCTCTCTCTCTCTCTCTCACTCTCTATGCTCTTGCTCAGAGGCTCAAACCCTGTTTCATGTCATGGGAGCTGCATCTAAGGCTAGACTGCCTGACAGACTTTGAAAAACAAAAATCGGAATACTTTTTTTGTGTTCTTGGTGTCTTGGAAGCTTTCTTGTTATAATGATGTGTAACATTTCTTCTGAAAAGCAACACGTGAGTTGAGCTTTTGATCCACTTGAACATCCTCTCGGAGAAAATGCAGAGCTTGCTTGTGAGTATAGAAAGTGTGCGGTATAGCATTGGACTTGGGCTTGAGCTTTAGAAGTTATAGATGTGGGTCAGCCTGAGGCATGTATTTTGCAGTCACACTGTGCTTTTACATGGTCACACATTGCTCTGTGCTTGCTACTGTTTACTTGATGTGTTCCTAGAGACAGTAGAAACAGGGTTTTTTTATGTGTGTGTGTGTGTGTGTGTGTGTGTGTGTGTGTGTGTGTGTGTGCGTGCGTGCGTGCGAGCATTGCACAAACATTTGTGTGTGTCTGTCTGTCTGCCAGAGAGACAGATAAATAGAAAAAGAGAAAGGTATAAAAAAAGAGTGTTATGTTCTGTTGTTCACCTCTTAATCAGTGTCTGTGTGTGTGTGTGTGTGTGTGTGTGTGTGTGTGTGTGTGTGTGTGTGTGTGTGTGTGTGTGTGTGTGTGTGTGTGTGTGTGTGTGTGTGTGTGTCTGCGTTTGTGTCTCTGTGTGCATGTGTGTGTGTCTGGGTGTGTGTGTGTGTGTGTGTGTGTGTGTGTGTCTGTGTGTGTGTGTGTGTGTGTGTGTGTGTGTGTGTTTGCGCGTGCATGCATGCATGCGTGCGTATGCATGTACTATATGTGTGTGTGTGTATTTCTGCCCCCGTCTCTCTCCTCGTTCTCCTTCTCCCTCTTGTTCTCTCTCCCTGCCCATGGTCACATGACTGTGCTGTTTCCACCGCTGGCTGGATGATCCCACACAGAGTATCTAATGAACAGGAGCCTTCAAAGCCCACAAAAAGGGCATCAGTGGCATCGCCCCAGAGAGGAGGGCAGGGAGACCCCACGCCCCAGCCAGCGGTGGAGCTGGATCTGGAGCGTTCCCGGACCCGCCCCGATAATAACCCCCACCAGCGGCCCACCATCCGCCACCTGCCCCTGGCTCACTCCCTTAGCACCGGCACACTGCAAACCAACCCGCAATTGAAAAAGGAGAGTCCGTTCAAAACAACGGAACCCAACACGGCAGAACACAGCAGGCAGCATAGCAAGCACTATGGTGATAGAACATTGGCTGCACATCTGCAGGGACAACAACAGGAAGTGACATCAGAGGAGAGTGAGGGGTATGGTAGCACAGGTAAGATATATGAATGTTTTGCTGCATCTCAAATGGTACACTTCTGCACTTCAGTTTTGTGTTTTAGTGCATATGGCATATTAATTACGCACTACAACATAGTACCCGAAGTGCACAAGTCCACGTGATGTGTAACTTTGAAGAGTGAATTTAACATGTCCGAATGTGTTCTTTCTTCTAACTTCCCATTTACAAAGTGCGTTTGTAATGCTGAGAGTGGATTTACCATGCTAGTTTAAAAATATGGCACATTACAACAATTAAGTCTGTGAAGGTCCTGCTTCATCATAGGCATCTTGGTCAAAAAGCCTGACGTTGCTGGGCTTCTTTTTGAAGCTTTGTGGTGGGTAATCAAATTTTTTTTTTTGCGTATACTGCTTGATTGGGGGCCCTAGACAGGCGGCCATGTTGGGTTTATTTCCAGTCAGTCATGGCCGAGTAGAAGAAAGCAGGCACAGCGCTGCTCTAATGCTGTTCTCTGATAGGCTGCTGAAAGGGCTTGGTGTGGCGTGACTGGCTCGTGAAAAGGGAAGCAAGAGAGAGAGCCACATTCAGCCCTGCCAAAGGGCTACCCAGGCGGCCTGTCTCCTCTTGTCAGCCCTTCCTGGTCATGGCCGTGGATTGATGGTGGGGAAATTGGTTGCTGAGGATATTGGAATTTTTATCTCTGGCACAAAAAACGACTTGCATTTAGCTCTTATGCAAACAGTCTCAAACAACACTAACAGCATGTATGCTCAAATAGTGTTGTTTCCCGTCAGTCAAAAAGTATCTCAAATGTTTTTTTTTTGCCGTTTTTGTTTTCTTTTTTTCTGCAATGTACAGCACAGTTTTTCGATTGATAACAAAAGTGCTCTGTGTGTGGTAATGAAGTTGAAATTTAAATGTGTCTATTTGACGTCAATGACCTACTCAGTCCTGATGGGGTTGGCCAATTATCTCATCATTTGATTTATTCATTCACTCTCCTGACCGAGTTTCCCTCGTCCTCTCTCCATGTGTTTCAATATCCATCCATCCATCCAACCCTCCCCTCTCTACCCCATATTCCTCTCGACCACCGTCTACTCCCTCCTTCCTCACCCCCCACTCCTCCATCCCAGTGGAGGTGAGAGGCGCAGCAGGCTCTCCCTGGGGGCTGATGGAGGGTGCGCGGGCTCTTGCTGTGGACGCCCCTGATGAAAGCCCCTCTTCTGAGGCCGAGCCCATGTGCCTGGCCCAAGGGTGGGTGGGGGTGGGGCAGGTCCCCGACAACGGCAGGGACCCCGATGGAGGTAGCGCGGAGGCGATTGGTCACCACGCCCAGCTCGGATGCTGTGACTCGGACTCGGCTGGTCAGCTGCACCACGAGTGCTCTGTGGACATGGACGATGCAGACTCGCTGGGCTCCAGCAGCATCGGGGCCCCTGGGCCTGCAGGCGGTACCAGGGGCCACCAGGGGACCGTCGGCCATGGGGCAGGCTGGGCTCTGGCCCTCCACGGGGACGGCTGTTTCACCCAGGAGGTGGTGCAATACGTGGAGAAGCTGGGGCGGCACAGCAACGGATCCGGAGCTGCAAACCTGGAGGAGAAAGCACAGGTGGGTAGGCAAGAGGGGACGGGAGAGCGACACTGCTATAGAGAAAGGGTGATTGGAAATAGAAGATAGAAAGGAGGACTGTGTGTGTGTGTGTGTGTGTGTGTGTGTGTGTGTGTGTGTGTGTGTGTGTGTGTGTGTGTGTGTGTGTGTGTGTGTGTGTGTGTGTGTGTGTGTGTGTGTGTGTGTGTGTGCGCGCGCGCGCGTGCTTGTGTGCGTGTGTGTGTGTTTGTGTATGCGTGCTAGGGCGTGCGTTTGTGTGTGTGTGTGTGCGTGTTGCAGTAAGGAGAACAATAGGGAAAAGGACAGAGGGGAGAAAGAAGGTGAGGGAAATAATTGAGACACTGAAGGAGAAGGTGTGAAAAGGTGAGGTAAGCGGGAGAGAAACTCTGTTAGGGAAGAAAGAGAAAAAGAGAGATGTTGATGAGCAAGGATGATAAAGAGCAGGGTTGAGATAATGAGATGGGGAGCGAACATGTGGCAGAAACGCGGATTAAAGAGGAGACAACAGGAAACAGAAAGCGTGTGCTTCAGATGCACAAACAGCAGCAGGCATCATGCTAATTCGATGGTAATAGCATGCTAATGTTTGGCTGAGTAAAGAACGGCTTTATCCTTGTTGTCTTTTCAGTCTCTAGTGTTGAAAGCTTGTTTTTTTCCCCCCTCTACGTCTTACTGCAAAAATGTGGCCAGTGCTAGCCAAACGTTTTTCGACAAGAACTTCACAAGATATCGTTGTATTTACTGCCAGACACATTATTTGAAATAGTATTGTGTCAGTTTTCTTAGAGGTAAAATTGTCCTGAGATGTTGTTTGCAAGTATGTCCTGTCCTTCTTTTAACAAGTCTTTTTCAGGGATGAAAACTGAATTTCAGTGAAAACTGAAAGTTGATGATATAGTAGCTGATATTGTATCTTAATATCATATTATATTGTACTATAGATGACTCCATGATAAGTTGGAATTATTAATAGTAGTATTATTTCTGCACAGAAACAGATCTGTTAACCATGTCTGTGGATATTATCAAGCCCATAGGATGTCCATGGTTTGTCTGAGTTGGTTCCTTTAATATAATCCTCTGTATGAAGAGGAATGTCATTTTGCCTACAGCTCATCTCTAGGATAGTCAGACAGTGATCTCCCCGTGACAGTGTCACAGACCGAGAGATAAAGCTTTGTGTGTGTGTGGCGTGTGTGTGTGTGTGTGTGTGTGTGTGTGTGTGTGTGTGTGTGTGTGTGTGTGTGTGTGTGTGTGTGTGTGTGTGTGTGTGTGTGTGTGTGTGTGTGTGTGTGTGTGTGTGTGTGTTAGATGTGCACTCCTCCCGGTACTTCAAAAGACCCATCGATTTCGGTAACCATAGTGAGCTGCCAGGGGCTCGTAGCATGATGCTTCATGGTCAACAACATTTCGCTGCCTTATCGTGCAGCCCCATACAGACCCTGTACTGTAGTCCCTGCTGACGCAATATCAAATGATCATTTCATACACAACGGCGCTGCATAGGGAAGAAAATAATGTCACAGTCTATGTAGGGCACAATTCTCTCCACAGTCCCTGTCCGCATACCAAATATTCTCATTCATTACATTGTGCAGTAGTGTACAGAACACTCATCCTACACTATGTACAGCATGATTGTGAATGTGTGTCTTTTTAAAAAGCACAGCAAGTGTCCCTGTCCAAATCCAGAATCTATACTTGTTCACTGAATAGTGACCACTACATAGGGATCGACAGTGTAACTCAGCCTCTCAGTATGAAGTACACCATGAAGTGAATGGGTGAACAGTTCAAACACCTTAATTAATCCTTAATTGGGTCAATAGAACAGACCTGACATGGTACACCATGCTGTTTGAAAATGAAATCCTCAAACAGCAGGTTCCTGTTGGTTTGACATGGCGTGACATACCGGTAGTTGTAGCTCAAAAAGAAAACAAGGGCACACACAACATGTTACTTTAAAAAATGACTGGATCAAAGGACCTAGAGGGCGGATATCCAAATAATCCAACTTTTTGGGTCTTCATAACCCTGGCGTTCAGCCATAGTTCACCATATACTACCATATGTTTCAATCGCCATCATATCTCTGCACATACCAGGCTTGGCTGTCATCTGCTACCTGTCACAATAAGGAGTATGGCCCCATAATGCATGCCGTTCCACCAGTGGAACACTGTAATAGTCATTGAAAAGTTACCTACCATACTATATTACTTCTCTACTATGACATAGCACAGAGTCTTTAGTATTGCACTACAACTTCGCCATTGCCTTCGCCATTCTGGTAACGTGTTAAATCTCATTGTACTTGAACTAGGCTTTCTATTCTATTCTATTCTATTCTATTCTATTCTATTCTATTCCATTCCATTCTATTCTATCACTGATTCTTGAGAAAGTGGCTAAAACAGGTTGGAATCTTGAAAGAAAAAAACGAAGTGAATTACACAATAATATGGTATATCCTGGTAGACATAGGTCTTGGCTTTTCAGAAATGCACAAGGCCAATCTCCCCATTTAGAATTTTTTTCAGAAATCAGGTTTTTCTCCGATCATACCTTGTTTTTTGTCAACACCGTCAGACACAATTAAAAGCAATAGAAAGTGTATTGATTTGGTTGCATATGTATCTGGAGTTTTTAAGTGGTTATGTGTGTTTTTTGGTTCACAAATACGCCTTTAAATGTTGAAAATTCACTTTCATTCTATTTTAATACTGTTTCATGTGTTCTAATTTAAAAATATGTGCTGTCAGACAATGCTTACTTAATGCCTAAATAGACCAAACAATTTTTTGTAATTTCACAAATATTTGTGTAGGCTTAAATTTGCTATTACTTTAATAATTCAACAACTCCAAAGGAAAAAAAATTGTAAGCACGTTCATTTAAAATGTCCAAAACTCCTTCTTACGGTGGTGACTTTAAGAACTGACGGTGGTGACAGTAATCTGAGGGTGGTGAAAGTGACCTAATTATTACCTACATTTAGCAAAATAAATAGCCCTCTCAAGTCAATGACATCTAGCATAAACACTTTATTTTTGTGTGTGCACAGTATGTTTGTGCATGTGTTTTTTCTTCATTTGTTAGATACTCTAGGAAGTAGGCCTAGATTATTGAAAATGTGGCATAAACAGGTTTTGAGTTGTTCAAATCCAAAATATAGAGGTGTATTATCATAGATGAAGGTCTTGGCTGTGCAGTGAATGTATTGGCCAAGCTCCCCATGTTTTACATTTTTCATAAAATGGACTCTGTCTTGGTTTTGTCAACAGCGTCAGACAGAATTAGAAGTTAAAAAATATGTTAACTGTATTTAAGTGAATTACTTTTACAATTCAACACAATTGTAGATACATATTGTAAGCATATTCTTAAAACTTAAAACGTTTTTTTGTGAACTCTTTCAGATGTCACCACCATCATGTTTTGTGACAAAATAACCTCCAAATGGATCCACCTCAGTGGATGCTAGAGTATAATTTTGGATCATCATTATTACTAACATGTCTGGTTATGTTTCAATAACCAGCACAATTTAGTAAAATATGGAACAAGATGATGAGCGGAACAAAATCTGACGGTGGTGACAACTGACGGTGTGAGACAAAAAACACTCTTTTACATATTATGCATTTTTTGCTCACAGTAGCCACTTCGTTTTCGATCTGTTTGTTAGGGGCTTCATGCCGCTTCTGAAAAAGTATATACAGTATAATTAACATTAATGTAACATAATACTATTAAAACCCCCGACGGTGTTGACAGTGTATGGTTGGGACGGTACCAATGTCCAAACAGATGAACAAATTGAAGAGAAAATAGAGAAAACTTACAGGAGCTTCTGTGATGGTGAAGTATGCAGTAGAGCTAAAGGTTTGAAAAGGGGTCCTCAGTAATGACAATGACCTTGTGAATACATGATTTTATTGTCTTTTTTAAAAAAATCTGACGGTGGTGACTAATATGCTGGACACATTTTGAGCAATCAGAAAATAGTAGTAAATATTGTTTTACACGCGCTATGTGCATATCTGCAGAACCACTTCATGGTGATATTATTCAATAATATCAGTGATTTTTACATTTTAAGTCAATTGAAATGATGATGTCTGTCCTTGGGACAGCTGTTTTTACAGGGTGTGAGCAGGTTTATAGCCATGAAAAGTAATAACACTTAAATATTTCAAACGACTGTACATTTATGTAACAGACCCCTGTGTCTTTACCTGGATTCATTTTGTTCATGAAAATGTAGTTTATTTTCAACAGAATTGGCAGTTTATTGCTGAGACATGTTTTTGCCACTTTCTCAAGAATCAGTGCTCTTCTATTCTATTCTATTCTATTCTGTTATGTTCTGTTCTGTGCTGTGTGCAATTTGTGTACCACATTATTTTTCTTCTTGGATGAATTGGAGTATGTAGTGCCAATGCTCTCTGGCAGCTTAACACTGTTTCTTAAAGTGAGACCTGATTAAGAAGTGCACCCTTGCAGGAACAGCTGGTGTTGTTGTGAGTAGGGTATTTCGCTGATGATGAGGAGGCGGAAGAAGCTGATATCAGCTCTTTTTCTTTTCTGCCTACACAGGAGCTTCACCAGCAGTTGATCATAGAGACCAGGAACATGAGGAAGACGAGGAACTTCCACCACAAGTTACTCAAACAAGACAGGAAAAGCAAAGGTGAGTCCCTCAGTCCTCTCTGACTCTCCAAAGGAAAGGTCTTTCAAAGGAATGTAAATTAAGATGTGCATAAATAAATTCCTTCCTCATCACCGTAGGATCAGAAACAAAGGTGATGCTGTCGAAACTAAAGATTCAGTTTGAGGAGCAGAAGTCCAAAGTGGAGTTTCTGGATACTGTGAGAAAATACCTGGAGGTAAAAAAAATGCGGAATATCCCTTAAAAATGCTTTTCTTTTGCGTTTTACTCTGATGGAAAAAATGTAGCCCCCTGTGAATGGAAGTTGTTTTACGCATGGACAGAAGCAGTCTCATTTTTGCATTTGTTTGTGTTTTTTGTTTGTTTGTTCATTTGCCTGAGAGGATTCTTTTCATTGACTAATTAATTATTCCAAAGTTGTCAAGTTCAACCTGTTAAGACATGGCGTTATAAATTTGCGAATGGCAATGCCCAAGTCATAGTGTATTATATTACTAAAGGCCCTGTGTTTTGTCATAATGATGTAGTACTATGGCAGTTAACTTCTCAAAGACTTTTACAGTGTTCAACTGGTGGAACGGCATGCATTATGGGGCTACAGGATGTGTGCTTGTGCCCGCACACACACATGTGTCTTTGTGTGTGTGTGTGTGTGTGTGTGTGTGTGTGTGTGTGTGTGTGTGTGTGTGTGTGTGTGTGTGTGTGTGTGTGTGTGTGTGTGTGTGTGTGTGTGTGTGTGTGTGTGTGTGTGTGTGTGTGTCCATAAATGTGTCTATCCATCTGTGTTTATCCATGTACTATATGGCCACGTGTATGTGTCTGCTGTATGTATGCATCAGGGATGGAAATAAGCACCCGTCCACCTGCCAATGACTGGTAAATTTCAGCGGTGACTGGTAAATTTTTCAACCTACCAGTCACTTTGACTAGCAAAAACAGTGAATGACTGGTAGATTTTGAAATCTACCTGCCACCGTGACTGGTGGGGAAAAAAACTTAAGTTCCACCCCTGGTATGCATACTCATACACATACCCATCACCTGATTCAGGTGCTGAGCCTGGATCTACACGGGGTGGACTTTTCTCTGCTGTCTCCTCTGGCTCTGGCTGTGTCTGGTGGTCCAGAGTCCCAGGCCCAGGATGACCCAGCTCTGCTGACTCTGCTGCCCGAGGCCAGGAGAGGGAAAGCAGGCTTGACAGGCGGCGGGACCTGCCCCCTGGTGTCAGGGACCCCGCTGGGCCTTATGGCCTACCTGTATGCCAGGTGAGCTGTCACACATTGGTGCAAAATGAACACACACTCATAAATATGCAAGTACAAACATAATACATGTACACATATGCACACATAGGCATGCGTGCACACACACACTCTCTCTCTCTCTCTCTCTCTCTCTCTCTCTCTCTCTCTCTCTCTCTCTCTCTCTCTCTGTGCCCACCCTCGTTTTTCTGGCACATTTATAAAAACTCACAATTCTACAACTCAGTTTACGTTTATATTTTAAATCTCTTAAGTGCTTATATATGAGAAGGACTCTTGCTTCACAGTTGCTATTATTTTATTTTGCCATTCAAGTAATGAACAACCCCCCTGTTTCTTATCTCCCTGATATGTGTGACTGTGTAGAGATGCTCACATGGAGGGCTACGTCCAGCAGTTTCTCTACACCTACCGCTACTTCTGCAAGCCCGAAGACTTGCTGCAGTTCCTAATGGCCACCTTCAGGAGAGTGGCAACGTGAGTACCTCAAGGCCTAACAGTTAGGGAGTTGGTCTTTCAATCTGAGGGTTGTAGGTTCGAATCCCACCTGATCACTCCCTACACCTGCATCCATGGCTGAAGTGCCCTTGAGCAAGGCACCTAACCCCACATTGCTCCAGGGACTCTAACCAATACCCTGAAAAATAGTAAATGTAAGTCGCTCTGAATAAAAGCGTCTGCTAAATGAAATGTAATGTAATGTAATCAAATGGGGACACACTGTCTTTTTCCATTTGTGCTTACCATCATTTGCGTACCATATCAATTGTGTGAAGCAGCACAAGTTCTCATCACTCACAACTGAATTTGCTATCATTTGGTATGCAGGGCCTTACTTATGTATGCAGAGATCATTTAGCATTTAGTCTAAGAAAGAACAAGCTGTCCTATTTTTACGTGTTTTGTCACATATTGAAGGCAAGATACTGTTAAAACACATCATCGGCGCATCAGCATTTCCATGGCTGCCGTATTACTTTATATTTTACATTTATTATACATAATACATTTACCTATATCATATGTATTGCATATGTATTGCTCACTGAACCAGCTTGCATAAAAAATCACTACTGTAAAGCATGCATCAAACAATTTTGTACGGGCAATGGGAGATGTTGCACCCTAAGGTGCCCGCCCATAGATGGGCTTGCATCTCGCTTGTATAGGGACCTGGGATCTAGTCCAACCGGTCACATCCCAACACTACCCCGCCTCTTTCTCCCTCTAGCTTCCTGTCTTATCTGTCATAATAAAAGCAAAAATTTAATTAAAAAATACATAGTTATATCATCAAACATCATATTTATTCATTCTGATTCTCAGGGAAAACCACGATGACCCGTCCTCTGACTCAGCTAAGGTGTATAACCGCACTCTGGACCTGCTGTACAGCTGGGTGGAGGACTGCAGGCTGGTGGACTTCTGCAGCCGGCCCCAGATGCAGCACACCCTCTCCAGCTTCCTCAGCGACGAGGTGAGGGGGAGGCTCTGGAGCAAACAGGCTATTTCTAGGTCAGGCCAACTATGTATGTAGGGTATAGGCCTTTAACTGTGCAGTCAGGTTTGGAAAGGAGTGTGTAGAGCTAAGTCAGTGTGGTTCATGTGCAGCATCTGCTGGCCAAAGCAGCATCTTATAAGGATGCATTCATGCTTGCATGTACAGTATGTATGTGCGCGCTCACACGCACACACACACACACACACACACACACACACACACACACACACACACACACACACACACACACACACACACACACACACACACACACACACACACACACAAAGAGAGAAAGAGGCATACAAAGACTACCCCATACCCAATCTCATTAGTGTATGTCATTGCAGACAATTGAGGGCTGATTTTATTTACCACACACAGAGTAGTATAACATACAGTGAAGTGACAGGATTACACATTTCACAGCCCTCAGTAGATGTTGCCAAGCAGGAACACTTCACCAGTGGACTCTATTACAGTTTTTGCGACTCCTTTGTAAACAATATAATACAATATAGAATATGACACTATTCTATAGCCTAACACTATTTTACAACCACCTCTCCAGTTAGTGACATTTGACACTGATCCTCAGCTTTACCTTTTATTCTTTGAAATGTGTTACATTTTTGAAAAGGGTCTTTCATTTTGCTACTGTGAGGACCTGTTTGCATTTTGGGCAAGCAGTAGTTGAATTTGTTTGCATTTTTTGGAAGAAAAAAAAGATCCTGCATATTCCTTACATGGGTAAGGCTTCAGCTTTGTTTCTATTTTACCACCAGGTGGCGCCACTGGACAGCAGAGCAGAGAGCCTACTGGCAGTTCTACAGGGCGAGCCTGGAAGGAGATGGAACCAGGGGGAGTCTGCGCCCGGCCTTAGCCCAGATTTTGCTCTCGAGGACGGGGACGCTCTTCACGCCCTCGCCAGGAGCTCGTCTGTGGACGACGGAAGCAAAAAGGTCTGCCTGTGTGACTTCCTGGTGCTCCATTGAAGTGGATAGTGATTACGAGTCGGGGCTGAGACTGTGATATGCTTATGATGTCGACGATGATGTTGAATTCCCTTCTAGCCAGCCAGCTAGATGCCCCAAAATTGAGCACTTGTGTTTTACTGATTACACAGAAATGGGAAAAAACTGGCCAAAGGGATAAACAACAGCTGTTCTTTGAAGCAGTCTTATTGAAGTTTATCGTTATTCCTCTCACTCTCTCTCTTTCTCTCTCTCTCTCTCTCTCTCTCTCTCTCTCTCTCTCTCTCTCTCTGTGTTTGCTGGTATGTTGGAGTAGGTCAGTAGTAAAGTAGTTTGTGGGGTTCTTATTCTGTATGTCTGTGTCTGGTGGTATGTAACTATGCATCCATCCATTTAAAAAGTGTGCGCTTGTAAGGCTTGGGAAAAAAATAAGGAAAGAAAGCAAAGGAAATTGTCATCTCATACAGAGGAGAGGAAGAGTGTCTGTGAGGCGATTAAAAAAAGAAAGACAACTGTTGAGTGCTTCTTTATTTATAGGCTTTGATGTTCTTCAGTGACACAGTTAAGCACCCAGTGTTATGCATTTAGTATTAGAGGTTGTTGATCACGCTTCCTGATTTTTTTATGCTTGTACTAGGGCTTTCAGTGGCGCCTGTCTCGCATGGTGGAACCGCAGCCCAAGGAGCCGGTGTACTCCATTGCGGCAGCCCTGCCCCGGCCCTGCTACTCGTCCCTGGTGAAGCACATGTCCCCCTCTCCCCCCTGCTCCCTGGGGGCCCTGGCTGCCTCACCGTGCCCTCTCCGGCCGGAGGAGAGGGTGCCCTTCAACCAGCAGCTGCACAGCGCCCTGCACACCGCTCAGCAGCTAACACTGCTGGAACAGGTATATGCAGGCATACACAAACAGACACACACATATACAGTACACACACACATGCACGCACACACACACACACACACGCACACACACACACACACACACACACACACGCACAGACACACACAGACACACACACTGTTGGGAAAGTTACTCAAAAACTGTAATGCACTACTTATTACATGTTACTGTCATTTAAAAGTAATGCCTTACATTACAACATTACTTTTTTTTTTAAAGTAAGGCATTACACTACTTTTGCATTACTTTTAGTTTAGCCAAAATGACTGGAAATAAGGATTTGTCAATCTACAGTGCAAATCTATGAGGTGGCATGACTTTCACCTGCCATCCACAAGTCATTTTGGAAGCCTGCAGACTGAAAACCAACATTTTCAGGAATTCACCAATACAATGATTAATCCTTTCTCTTCTTACCACACCTTACCATGCACACCAGCGCCGGTTTTTTATCTATTACGGACGCATGCAGCACAGGCTCCGTTGCACTTGGCTGAAACATAAAGCCACCTCACTGCACTACGAGTTTGAAAATTATTATTGATAAAAGACCAGATGCATTGCTACAGTAGGCCCATTTTGAATATTAATTATATACAGCTCACCGTGGAAAATCAATGAACGAAATTATAGGCGAAAAAAATGATTGCGAGGATACCAGCCAGTCAGTTTGCAAGCTCGTGGCTCGCCTGAATCATGTGACTTCGTGCGGAGATCAGTTTGTCACTCACTCACAACTCTAGAACTATTCTTTACGCGCGCTCAGTCAGCACCGCGGCCAGCATATTCTGCGACTTTGCGCAAACAGCTAGTTCTATTCATGCAACTATTGCGCTGGAATTTACAGTGATTGGCTACAGAGTGATGCAACGACAGCAAGCATGTTCAATTTCACTACTTTGACAGGCGAGCGTATACAGGGTCCCCGCGGTGCATTAAAAAGTATTAAAAAGCATTACATTTAGAACATGTGATTTAAGGCCGTGAAAAGCATTAAATTTAGCTATTTTTTGAGGTGTGGCATTAAATATGAAAAAGCCTGGCATTAAATTTCACCCAGACACAATGTATTAAAATATAGATGCCTGCACAGTCTTCCGTAAAAACATTGTTTCATAACTATAAGGCGGCAACAAGGTTTCGAGACTGTCAGTCATGCCTGGGGTAAACGATGCACTCGATAGTGACAGGCCCGCCGGGGTAGCAGACCCTATCGTTCGGATCCCCCTACTGGATGATGGCGATGGATGGCTGACTTAGTAGGCTAAATCCCATCCACCACAGTGCGTGTGACTGACCGCAGTACAGTTGAAAGTGAAACTTGTTAAATTTCATCAACCAATATGCAGCGTGGAAGCTATATCTGTGGTGCCAGTTTACTCGTCGAAAGCGTAAGTCTTAAAATGACTGCATTGTTTTCAAACTTTGTATCTCGTCATCTAGCCTGCTCGTGCTCTATAATACTCTCTCCTAATTTTAGCCATGCCCTCTCGTTTAGGTTTGTGTTTCCTAACGCATATAATTTCATGAATGTATGATGAATGCATTCATACAATATGCTACTTCAAAGTGTCCTCGAGCTTCGTGGTGTATTATTTGATGCTGTCAGATGCTAATGCAATCCGAAGTGAGCACGAGTGTTGTGAAGTTGCAAGCGGTGGAAATGCGTTGTAACATAAATCGGGCGAGTAACGGAGTGTTTTCTACGAGGCTAAATGTCGCAATGAGGATATGCGAGGATGTCCAAATCGGTAACCGCGTGGTGTTTGCATCGCTATTCCAGTCGCCGCGTGTCCGCGGTTAGGGAAATGTTTGTGGAATTCATATCAAGTTCCACTGCTGCTGTTTCTTTGCTCCCACTCTGAAGAACGACTTGCTAAACTGAAAGTAGAACGCCTACTGTCTCTATGATGGAACAGGGGGGAACAAACAGGAGGAGCAGTCCAGAGCTGAGCAGTCGTTCTTTTTTAACCCTTTTGACGCCACAGGTGTTATCTCTCCTAGACTAAGGTGCACTGCGCTCCAATATTTATCCATTATAAAAGATGAATTGTTGGTCCATTTTTAATTTTTATATTGAAGGTATTTCATGAAATGTCATCAAACTTTTCAAATATACACAATTTTGAAATTGTTTCAGTTTTGGATGACTTTTTGGTTAATGATGTTTTAATCTAATGGGTAGTGTGTGTGCGCGCCACCTCACTCTTTTGTTGTCATCTCTATGGTTAAATTAAGCACTCACAATGACTAGGGTATTAGAGTTTGGGCCCACCTATGCAGCAGCCAAATCAACTGAAAGAATATTTTAGCACATGGAGTTACACAGATGATGGCTACTTGATTTGAAATTATAATGAATTATCTAAGGAAGGGGCCGATTTCATGACAACTCCCACATCATACAGAAACCTCTTTGACAAGTCATGACAAACATCTGGTGCAGAAAGTGACTAGGGAGCAGGCAATGAGAATAAAATAACACAGTGAGCAGTGTGAATGTATGTATTACATTACATTATAGCAATGTAATAACAATAGCAATATTATACCATGTAACACACACACAAGCACACCCGTGTAGTGGTATTAATTTTACTGTTGGAGGTATTAAAAATGGTATTAAAAAGCATTAAATTGGGTGATGAAAAATGTGCAGATACCCTGGTATAATATTTTATTTCAAATGGATTTATTTCAATTTTAGTGATGTTTAGTTGAACAAAAGTGAGGGGGGTGCAACGTACTCGTCCCCCCCATCGGATACCCTGCCGTGTCCCTGTCTCGTGCGAATGGGATGCATCCCCTCCTTTCCTGACTAATTTGGTGGTGCTATGGCACCTCTTCAAATCGTCAAATTGTTTGTAGGCTACTGTTTTTCGACGTGGAAAGCGGTTTGGGTTTCAAGTACAGTGTGCATTTAACTGAAATGTTCTTGGCGTCCTTATTTTCAATGAAGTCAAAGTAGTGGGCATATAGTCTACCCATCTTGAAAACGAGCAAGCTGGATCTTCTGGATCGGTCATCCTTTGTCAGCCTGCCATTTCGAGAGACGAAGCGTGAAAGAGGAAGCAATGTTCTGCGTGGAACTTTAAAATCTCTGCGCGGACGTATGCAATAGCTGATCTCGCTGTGATCCGCGAACATTGTATAAAGAAAACAAAATACCCACACAAAATTTAGGTGAAAAAATGCGTTGTAATGTGCAAGTTACTTGCATTGTAAAGAGGACATATTACCAATTTCCCCCCTGTAATCCGTTACATTACTGCGTTACTCAAAAATGTAATGCATTACAGTAATTAGTTACTTTTGTAACGCGTTACTCCCAACACTGCACATATAGTACAAACACACACACACACACACACACATACAGTACACATACACACACACACAAACACACACAGTACACACACAGTACACATACACACACACGCATGCACGCACACACACACACACACACACGCGTGCGCACACACACACACACACACACACACACACACACACACACACACACACACAAACACACACACACACACACACAAACACACACACACACACACACACACACACACACACACACACACACACACATACACACACACACAAGCAGATACTGAACATATTGTACTGTACAATACAAACACAATATCCCAGACTCCCTGCGATGTGCATTTGACAGTACCGGCAATTGCAAATGACAGTAAGTGAATGACAGAGAGGTATAGGGATATCAAACTCTCATCAGCTTGATAACTGTTACTACTATGATCATGAAGTAAGACTTCATGTTCACATTCAAAGAACAGACGGAACTGTTCAACCCAGTGTTCTAACAGTTCAAGTAATGTGTGATATAATTTGTACAATTAACATATGAGGAGGTCTTTTCCAAAATGAGATATCCATTTTATAAAATGTTGGGAAATTGACATTTTTGTATTGGGCATTCCATTGAATTGCATTGCAAAATGCATTTTATAGAGGTTCAAAAAGTAAGTTCTCAAAACATTTGAATGGCAAGAATTCACACATAGATGATAGGACATATTAACAACAGTCAATTCCAATATTAAAATGCAAAAAGTCAAAAATGGTGGATATAGCGTTTTGGAAAAGAGCTCTTCATATTTTGACATATGCCGAAGGGGGATCACTGTAACCGTGTGATAATCAAGGGTGTCAGCATGATATTACTGTAAACAACAAACAGGATTGAGTGACATGCAGTGAAATCTGTGCAAGTACACTGTCTTTGCCTGCAGAGGGAGACAAATCCTCAGTATTACACTCAAATATTCTCTATACTTGGACACAGTAGAACAGAGAAAGCACATTTCCCCTGCTGTAGTGATGGGTAGAGTAGAGTATTATATCAATAATGAAACAGTTTTGGGAAAGTTGACAGTCACATATCAATGGTCTAAACATAGCCAACCAGCCCCACATATATTATATGTTTAGACCCTTTTTGGAAATCATACATTCATTTTCTTTTCTATTTCCGTGTTAGGGGAGAGCAGGGTGACGTGAGACTTTGGGAAATGTGAGACACCCCCTGTATTTACGTATTGGAACAAATTTGTGATCATTTGAACATTATTTCTTCAGCTCCATCCCAATTCCCCATTGCCAGAAAGGAAAATGGGTTTGGTGCTGGGGTAATCATTTAGAAATTGATTTCATTTAAAAGCCCGCAACCCAGAATAGAATAGTTGCCACAGACCATTTGTACGTTGCAGTCCAGTTCTAATTGTAAGCCTTTTTGTTTGATCTGCTGACCCACACTCTTCAATATACCCCATATATTTCCATGTCACGTTTTGGTGCTTTGGTGGTGTGGACATGTTAACTCACCAGAAGTGAAACCTCATTGAAAATGAATGGGGTTTTATTTCTGGTGAGTTAGAATTAGACAGGTGAGTTAGCATCAAAACATGGCATGAAAATTTACGGGGCATGTTGAAGAGTGAAGTGTGGATCACCAGATCAAACAAACAAAATGCAATGCCTCTGCCATTGACCTGTGATTTTATTACAATATTCTAATAATGTGAATTCATCAATTCATTTTTTTTTTTAGCTGGAAGGCCTAAATATGTAAAAAAATAAACAAATTAATGATTGGAATAGATTGAAATGTGAGCAATGCATCTATACAATCCATGAAAGTTAAACATTCTTAATGGAATTATGGAAATAAATCAACTTTTCCATGATATTCTAATAATAAGTATCTAGACATCTAAAGCTAAACTGCTCCAGGTGAGGATTATAATCTCGACATTGCTCAGCCTGTACTTCCTTCTTTACCATGACAATGCCTGCATACACTGGTACATCAACGCCAAGTCCCTTTTACATTTTTCATCCTATAGTCTAGGCAGGATTTCTGAAAAGGTGCTTATTTAAGGTCCTGAAGGCAAATCATGTTAATTTTCGGCATACAACTGATTTAGGGGTATTCAAGGGTGCTGAATCCAAATCTGCCGTATGCCGGACGCAAAAATGTACCGAAATGCCTCAAAACGGGCAAAATCCAATATGGCCGCCGCCACAGTTTTAAAATCCTGCAATCACTTTTCTTTTGGACTAAATAAGGTATGAATTTGAAATTAGCACTTATTTTTATGTTTTCATCATGGGGAAAGCCATTATGTAATCAGATTTAAGCTCAGATTCGAGGAAAATGCTTATGTCATTGGCTGGCAGCCATTTTAAAAGCAGAGAGCCTCATATTGTCAACGATTTTTAACATTTTTACTAATCTTTCAAGATCCACAGAAAAAAATGCTCTTTGTCTCTGTGAACACAAATACTACAGAAAACTACACTGAACTGTCTACTTTCACCTGAAAAAAGAAGTTTGTACCTCCCTTTTTCCATTCTTTAGTTATGGGCAGTAGAACATGGGATGACACCACAAAAAAACACTGATTTTTGACCCCAAAATACTGCACTTCTCACTGCCCATATTTTTGCTTTAAGGACATATTGTCTTTGATAGTGTTCATGTTTGATATACAACATTTTCAGGGGGTTTGAAGGGTGCTTAATGCCTTTAATTTCCATAGTACATCAAAATGAAGGAATCCAATATGGCCGCCGTCACCAGTCTACAGTGTACATTTCTTTGATTACACAAGGTAAACTCTTAAGTACATTATGTAGCATCAGGTTTTCATACAAGGATAATTAATTTCCATACTCAGATTTAAGATAGATATCAAAGGAAATTATTTCAGTGTAGACTGAATTCATGTTTGCAACAGCAGATTACCTTTTCCATAAATTGACCATTTGTATTTAAATCTCTCCCTATTTCAATTACACTTTTAATGCATTATACCATGAAAAATGTTTCCACCTCAAACCACCTCACAATGTTTCCACACCTCTTCACCCATAAAAAATAAATGCACACAAGAGTCTGAAAGTCCCTAAATCGAATATTTTCTAATATTATCCTTTGTACAATGGGAATTACTTCATGTTTGCCGGTTTAATTGCTGTGCTCAGATCAGTGTATATCTAGGCCTATAAAGGGGATCAAGAGGCAGACTGATGTGAATAATATATAGAATAGAATAGAATAGAATAGAATAGAATAGAATAGAGTGTACAGATAAGGGAGTGGCATTGTGTGTGTGTGTGTGTGTGTGTGTGTGTGTGTGTGTGTGTGTGTGTGTGTGTGTGTGTGTGTGTGTGTGTGTGTGTGTGTGTGTGTGTGTGTGTGTGTGTGAATATATACATAAAGGACATACTCAGGCTGGTATTGCACATCAGTCATCCAAAGTTATTGCATAGATTGTCTTGCTTAATGTACATATTTCAGCTGAGATGGCCACTCTGTGACAATTATAACCATTAATTACAAGGCTGGCCTTTGTTCTGTAGTACGGCAAGAATTCAGCTCAACACATTGCACTGTATCAATTATTGCACAACAACCGGAGGATGGAAGGAGATCAGGGGAACAAGAGATTGTAATGAACAGTCAGACAGTCCATGTGTGTGAGATGTGGTTTTAGTCTTTGGTCCTTACTTTGATGATACATCTGTAGTGCCAATGATACATCTGTACAGACCCAAGAACTCAGAACCAGGATAATGTCCAAGACAATGTTATAGCTCTGTGACAGTGGGAAGTTCAGAGAGGGCTAGGTCTATTCTCGCTATAGGTGTGCCTCCTGAAGGCAGCAATGATCTCTTTGGTTTTCTTTTTATTGAAAGTGAAAGTGAAAAGTGAAAGCCCATTGGGAAACTCCAACTCCCATTGTCATTGTGACACAGCACTCCACAGCACACAAGTGAACACTGCACACTGCACACTACGAAATTGCATTCATGCCTCACCCGTGCAAGGGGGCAGCCCTCAGTGGCGCCCCATGGGAAGCAGTGCGGTGGGACGGTACCATGCTCAGGGTACCTCAGTCATGAAGGAGGATGGGGGAGAGAGCACTGTCTGGTTGATTACTCCCCCCACCAACCTGGCGGGTCGGGAGTGGAACCGGCAACCTCTGGGATGCAAGTCTGACGCCCTAACCGCTCACCCATGACTGCCCTTATTCAGAGTTAGAGAAATTTGTCTCGGTCTCTGTACACCAGGCTGCCACCTTCAGTCCCTTTTGCTGGTCATGCTGCAGTCATGGACAGATAGACTTTAGATGGGGGGCTCAGCATGCAGCCATGTGGGGATCCAGCCCTGCTGAACAGGGGAGCAGGAGGAAAAGAGAGTCAGTCTGTTATCTTCTGTTGGTAGAATTGTGCAAGTATAGACTTTAAATTGGCCTAGTTAAAATATACTGGAATGTACATCTGCAGTGTATCAATAACGATGCTCAGCTGGAGAGAGAGAGAGCCAATGGCAGGCAGAAGAGCAAGTGGTAGTTTTAAGGTGCCGAGGCACAGAAATGGGCACTTCCCTGTCTTTCTCACAGCACATGAACACAATATTCAAAAATGGACTGCTAATTAACCCATTTTGTCCTAAGCCCTTTTTGGGAAAGGGTGCCCTCTTCCTATTAAATCTGCAATGTCTCAGCCTCCGAAGCACATACAAACATAAAATGAGTTACATTTAAAAACCAATACCCTCCCCTTGCATTGTAATGTGTTCATTCAGCTCTAACATACCCACATAGTTAATAAAACAGCTAAAATCTCAAGATCCTGAAAAACCTATTTGTGTTTCCAGGACACAATGGGTTAAGTTATACGAGGAGGAGGTATCAAAAATCAGAATGTCCTTGCTGACTTGGAATGTCCTTTTTTGAATATTGTGTTCATGTGCTGTGAGAAAGACGAGGGTGCCCATTTCTATTAGCCTTGTGCACCATCCTACGTATTTCCGCCAAGAGACTTGACTCCACACTACTTCTGATACCAGTTTATATATATACCAAATCCTATATATGCACATACAGTCACCCTCCTCTACTCTAACCAAAATTGTTTACTTGGTATTTTAAATTAAAATATTTAAATTTTGTTTATAACCTGACTGCGAACCTAGCCGCGCACAACTCAGCCTCTGATTGTTGGAAACCGCTGTCTGTCAAAAAAAAATAGCTCACGTGGTTGGCTGCCAGTGTCTTGCCCCTCTTCATAACATTGTGTTAATAAACAATGAGAACCCATGTATAAGTGGCAGATACAGGAGCAGTGGGACTAAAGCCCTGTTCAATACCACCCATCCCACTTCGGTGACTGGCAGGAGGATAGGAAGGGGTATGTGTGCCTGACTCAATATAGAGATTTGATAATGTGGGGCATTTTATGTAACCATGTGACATCTGAATTAGATAGGACTGATCATTGCAAAACGCCATACTTTGCTTTTGTTGCATTTGCAGCAAAAGTGCCATGCAGTGCATGATATTGTGTGTCCTACCAAATCACTGGAGAGGAGGAGGTTGATAGGCCTAATTGTTGGGAAGGAGTTAGCATATATCAAGTAAATTCCTCACAATAACATAAACTGTTTTGATCCACGTTTCACCTTTCCACCATCGAAAGATATAATGTAAGCACCGCAATAAAATCGGCAAACAATGAATTCCTAATGCACAAAATGTAGATGTGCATATTATATTTAGGCACATTCAGACTTATGTGTGTAAATATGTCTCATAATGGAAGAGGTGGATTGAGGTGGACATATTGCATCATGTTATAATAAGCATTAAAATAAAAGTGGAAGTAGAGAAAACATTTTCATTCAAAAGAACAGCGTATTGACATGAAAGTCAACTGTCACTTGTAAACATGAATTCAACCTATGAAATCATGTCCTTTGATTCTAATCTTAAATCTGAGTATGGAGATGAATTCTCCATGTATGACAACCTATAGCTACAATGTAATTAAGAGTCCACCATGTCTGGTGATGGCGTCCATATTCGATTAATTCATTTTGAGGTAGGCCTATTAGAGAGGTTTTGAGCCTACTGTAATACACAGCATATTTGAATATTTGAATTAAGCACCCTTCAAACCCCTGAAAATGCTGCATATCAAACATGAACACTATCAAAGACACTTCATCCTTAAAGCAAAAATGTGGGAGATGAGACAAGTGCAGTATTTTGGGGTCAAAAAATATTATTTTTTGTGGTGTCACCCTATGTTCCTGTTGCAATCATGCATTCAGACTACATTGAAATAATTTTCTTTGATATCTATCTTAAATCTGAGTATGGAAATTAATTATCCCTGTATGAAAACCTAATGCTACATAATGTAAGAGTTTACCTTGTGTAATCAAAGAAATGTACACTGTAGACTGGTGACGGCGGCCATATTGGATTCCTTCATTTGATGTACTATGGGAATATAACACCCTTCAAACCCCCTGAAAATGTTGCACATCAAACATGAACACTATCAAAGACAATATGTCCTTAAAGATATGGGCAGAGAGAAGTGCAGTATTTTGGGGTCAAAAATCAGTGTTTTTTTGTGGTGTCATCCCATGTTCTACTGCCCATAACTAAAGAATGGAAAAAGGTAGACACAAACTTCTTTTTTCAGGTGAAAGTAGACAGTTCAGTGTAGTTTTCTGTAGTATTTGTGTTCACAGAGACAAAGAGCATTTTTTTCTGTGAATCTTGAAAGATTGGTAAAAATTTAAAAAATCGCAGGCAATATGAGGCTCTCTGCTTTTAAAATGGCTGCCAGCCAATGGCATAAGCATTTTCTTCCAAGCTGAGCTTACATCTGATGACATAAGGGCTTTCCCCATGTCTGAAAACATAAAAATAAGTGCTATTTTCAAATTCATACCTTATTTAGTCCAAAAGAAAAGTGATTGCAGGATTTTAACACGGTGGCGGCGGCCATATTGGATTTTGCCCGTTTGAGGCATTTCGGTACATTTTTGCGTCCGGCATACGGCAGATTTGGATTCAGCACCCTTGAATACCCCTAAATCAGTTGTATGCCGAAAATTAACATGATTTGCCTTCAGGTGTCAACTTTTTGGAAAAATGACCTTGACTACTATACTATGCTTTGCTAACAGATTGTGCTGTTGGAGGCTTAGTGCACTCAAGAAAAAAAAGTTGCTTGGAGTCTTCTCTGTAAAATGATGATGGCCAGGTCACCTCAAAACGAAAAATAATTTAAGTTATATCAAAGTACACATTATTAAAAACCATTCAGGAGAATAATTTCCCAGTTGTTGTAAAGTGCTTGACATAGCTTGAACCTGTGTCTCTGCATTTCCTCTTTTTCAGGAGATGTTCCACTGCTGTCACCCAGTTCACTTCCTCAACTCCAGGGCTCTAGGGGTCCGGGACAAGTCTGCTGGACTGACCAAGTGAGTCAATGCCCAAAATCACATGTCTCAAATGACTTCCACCCTAGCTGCATCAAAACCCCTACTTATTCAAAAGGAGACATGTTAATGAATAACGAAGTTATAATGTCAAGAAATATCATATAATGAAGTCAAGAAAGTTTTTTATGACTTTATTGCTCATTTTTTTGTCCTTGTTCACAACATTTTGTGTGCATTCCTGATTAAGGGTCCCTCTCTCTCTCTCTCTCTCTCTCTCTCTCTCTCTCCCTCTCTCTCTCTCTCTCTCTCTCTCCTTTTCAGATGCCTGTCATCTGAAGGCTTGGCTCCAGAGGGTGTCACTCATGTGCCATCCGAGGACTCAGCTCCACCACAAGAGTGTACTCTCCTCCATCTGCTCCGATATGCTGACAGCGTCACCAACTGGGTGTCTGCCGAGATCGTCATCTGTGACTCTGTCAAGGTGTGATGTCACCACACATCACATCGTTTCGCTCGTGGCCCCAGGCTCCGTTTGCCTTTCCATTGGCAGCACTCCGCAATCTGTCTAATTTCCATAGAAATAATGTGTGGGAAGGC
Organism: Engraulis encrasicolus; assembly: GCF_034702125.1. Classification (NCBI taxonomy): domain Eukaryota; kingdom Metazoa; phylum Chordata; class Actinopteri; order Clupeiformes; family Engraulidae; genus Engraulis; species Engraulis encrasicolus. Next base: position 101,185 of record NW_026945544.1, on the reverse strand, counting down.
TGATGAGGATGCATGAGAGCGTGACCGCCGATCCACTCGTCCACCTTGTAGCCGTGACATTCTTTGTTTTTCACTTTCTCATTGTTTGTCCTTTCTCTCTCTCTCTCTCTCTCTCTCTCTCTCTCTCTCTCTCTCTCTCTCTCTCACGCTCTCTCTCTATCCCTGCATATGATCCTTTCTATCTATTTCTGTGTGACTCTCTCTGCGCTCTCTCTCTCTGTTTTTGCACCCTTCTCATTCTATCCTTCTCTTTCACTTTCCTATCTGCCTCGGTACCCCTGTCTCAGTTTTTATTTCTTCTTGTCTCTAATTATTTTTCTTTCCCACTGTCTCCCTCTTTTCCTCTCCCTCGCTGGTGGTTGTTGCAGGCACAGACGGCTCTGCTGGCAAAGTTCCTAGCCGTGGCCAAGTGCTGCTATGAGTCCAGGAATTTCGCCACGGCCATGCAGATCCTTTCCGGATTGGAGAATGTCATCATTCGGCAATTACCCGTAAGGCTGGGCTGAGCATAACTGGTACATGATAGTGATGAGATTGGATGAATCACAGAGTGTCAGTGTAATAAGTGGGAGAGGTGTATTAGATTTTGTTTGAAGTACATATCTGGAGTGAGACTATGGTGTTTCGGCATCTGGCAATTACCTGGTGAGAGCAGGACTGCGCAGTGTATGGGCCATTATTTGGCCCAGACTAAGCCCAATTGGCCATGATGGGGACAGGATAGGGATGGGAGGCCACATGGGGAGGAAAGGACAGCTGAACTCCATGTATAGTATAGTTAAGTCCCATGCCAGTGTGTCCCCATAACACAGAAAGGTGCCAGCTCAGGACGCTCATACTGTATACTGCATTAAATTTGGGAGCAGCAAGTACTGTAGAGAGGGTTTCTATCTGAATAAATTCAGATACTCACGGTGTCTGGAGAATACCATCACTAAAGGGCCGTACACACACGTCGCTGCTAGTTACTCGCTCAGCGAATGAACTCAATAGAATGTCAATGTGTTCCAGCGAGACTAGCAGGCGAGTAGGCGAGTACTGTACAAGCGATGCGATGTGGGCGGATCCCGAGTTGAAAATATTTTATCTTCGAGCGAGGCGAGTAAGTGAGTAAGCGAGTAACCAATTGGAAGGCAGAGTTCGGTACTTCTCGCCTGTTCATTGGCAGTTAAAGCCGCGGGAACTTTCAGCGAACGTTCCATGAAAGAGAGGCGAGTAGAGAGTAGAGAGGTGAGTAGAGAGGCGAGCAAGCGAGAAGCTAGAAATAGCAGCGATGTGTGTGTACGGCCCTTAAGACAAGGCTAAAACGCAACTGGGCCTCATGAACCATAAATGTGCTGGTTGAATCCTATAGTGTAGTGATTCTCAAATTGTGTGCCGGGGCCCACTGGCTGGCTCCGAAGGTATTCCAAGTGGGCGTGGAAATTATTCTCTAAAAATCTAAATAGTGTGTGTGTGTGTGTGTGTGTGTGTGTGTGTGTGTGTGTGTGTGTGTGTGTGTGTGTGTGTGTGTGTGTGTGTGTGTGTGTGTTGCTGTTGACTATTCCTGAATTGTACAGTTTATTGGGTTGGAGGTGGGCTGTGAACGTTTGTGAACATTTCAAGTGGGCCCAAAGTTGAAATAGAGGCTGGGAACCCCTGCTGTAGTGGCTTAATTCCATGCCAGTCAACCCCCCACAATACAGAAAGGTGGCAGCTCAGAAACCCTGTAAATAGTGCAGTATGGAGAGCAAGAGTTCTGTTGGAATGGAAACGAGGGCGCAGTCCTTTTCCTTTTTTTCAGGCCAAACTAATTCTGCTTTCCCAGCGTCCTCCAGAAATGACTTCTTGATTGCCTCCTTTGTGCTGCTCAGTGTATTTAAATTTAAATTTGGAATTAATTTATTTAATCTAGAGGCGGCTTGGGTTGATATTGCTTATTTTTGTTTACGAGGAATACAGCTACGCGTGCAACATCATTTCTCGGGCAGGGAGAGAAAAAATATTTAATTTGCGCTGTGAATTAAGCCATGAGGCAGTGGTTATTAAGCCTGGTGTTTTTCTTGATTAAAAATTGTCACCAAAGTACGTCAGTAATAATAACTTTCACTTACAGTACACTTTCACTTACAGTACACACAACGAGAACAAATGTGTTTCTTTTTTTTCAATAATCAGCCACACTCACATGGCAAAATAAAAAAAACACAGTGTCCCTTTAATTTGGCTTCACACCTATCTTTCTCAACAGGCATGGAAGCATCTCAGTGCGAAAGTGTGTGAGATTGTGGAGGAGCTGCGAGCCGTTCAGGTGAGCTTTGGCCACGCATGAACAATCACTTCACCTTTTACAACTCTGAGAGGAGCCACATTTTACTGTGTGTTTACTAAGATACTGCCTGTGCGTACTTTCTGCACTGCTCTCGATAAATCTTTTGCAGGGGCGGATTTCTCTTTACAAGAGGCTAATGTGTCGTTAATGTCTCTGCACCGCCTATTTTGTTGCCATGCTTAGTCGATAATGAGGCTGTGCTCATGTCTTGTGTTACACCTTAACGTGAGGATTATTAGTGCAATCTACTAGTGATGGCCCATCAACACCTCGTAAAAGACACTTCCCTAATATTGCAACATTAGCCTAATAACCAGTGCCAATACCAACAGTGTTTCCCCCTGGTTATGTATGTAATTCCTTTCAGTGTAGGAATATTTTCATACACATGCCTCAGCAGCAATGGAGTCTTTAACTCATCACCCCCAGTATGATTAGGTAGGGGGATTCATTATGTGTTCTCAAATGGGAAATAGTCTGCCTTCTTTTACCTTTGGCTGCACAAATTGTAAACAAAAAAAACAAAAAAACATTAATGTAACACATCATCAGAGTCTCTTGCTTGCCGTAGCCCCTTAATGCACACTGTACCTCCTGTGGCACGCTGTAATAGTCTTTGAAAAGTGAACTACATTAGTACTACAATACTACTGAATGACATAATACAGGCCCTTTAGTAATGTACTACGACTTGGTCATTGCCATTCTGGTAACAGCAAATGTATAATGACTTGTCTTAACAGGTTAAATGAAAGAAAATGTCAGCTGAATTAGAGAAAAACATTGAAAGCAGTGGGAAAGAGTATTGACCTAGGAAGGAACAATAATGAGTATGGACTCTCGATGATACTAATGACGTGCAAACACCTTTAATTGCGCCTCACATCCCGCGCTAAATCTGTGTCATTAAGACACATATTAACACAGACAAAAACCCTCTAGAAAAAGGTTCATTTTTGCTTATGTTGTATCCTTTGGTTTCTATGGTCCTTGCGGTCGGTATTTTCTGTCAGTTGGATACTAGCACTAGTGTGTATACTGTAGTAGTAGTAGAGTTATTTATCGCGAAGGAAGTTAATAGGAAGTCCTGCCGCTTATTTAATATATGACCACCCGTTGTCCCTGGCCCAGGAGGATTGTACGTATTGTATGTATTGGTAGAGTAGAGTAACTTTATTGATCCCCAGGGGGAAATTCAGGAGAGTTTGCGCTGCGAGCAGGGTTCGAACCTACGCTGGGAAACCCCATTGGATTTCAAGTCCAACGCCTTAAAGCGATGGTTCGGAGTAGAATCACCCTAATGCCATTTGAACCGTGACACCCATCCACCTTTACACCCGAAGTGTTTTCTGCCGCAGGCTTACATCAACAGAGTTGCCGTGTTATTCGATGTTTATTCCGGTTAGCTTGACTCAAGCGCATATGGATACTGGGCACCGTCTCCAAACTTTCCCCACAAAAATAACATGTCATGACACCAAACTTCTGCAGTAGCACAAATATGGTCTGTACTCACGAAACGAAGCATTTGGAAGTTTGGAAATAGTCCAGGAGTTTATTATCATCAACACAAGCCGAATAGCTTCTCTGCTGCTAAAGCTGCGCCAACGTTACTTCCGTCATCTAAGACAAGCATGTAAGAGTCCTCAACGAAGCTCATAATATGCACAATGAAAAGTGAATTCAGCATCAGTATTGATAACGAAAATCCTTGTCTAATTGATAGTAGGTAAGATTTGAAATATCTTTTAAGTATTGCCTTGAAAATATAACCCTTAATCACAATTCAGTGAAAACTTTTTTAACACTCTCGTCTGGAAGTTTGTTGAAGACTTTTACGGGCTTGTCTCATATGACGGAAGTAACGTTGGCACAGCTTTAGCAGCAGAGAAGCTATTCAGCTTGTGTTGATGATAATAAACTCCTGGACTATTTCCAAACTTCCAAATGCTTGGTTTCGTGAGTACAGACCATATTTGTGCTACTGCAGAAGTTTGGTGTAATGACATGTTATTTTTGTGGGGAAAGTTTGGAGACGGTGCCCAGTATCCATATGCGCTTGAGTCAAGCTAACCGGAATAAACATCGAATAACACGGCAACTCTGTTGATGTAAGTCTGCGGCAGAAAACACTTCGGGTGTAAAGGTGGATGGGTGTCACGGTTCAAATGGCATTAGGGTGATTCTACTCCGAACCATCGCTTTAACCTCTCGGCCATCGCAGCTTAAGGGTGGGGTGCCCATTCAGATGACATTGCCCTGAGCTCTGACAGCGGCAGTGGCCCTGACCACCTTTATGTGTGCAATGTTACTATGTGTTCCTTCACATACATGCACTGACTACAACAAAATACATGAAGCGCTCTTTTCCAAAATGAGATATAATTGTATTGCAAAATGCATTTTATAGAGGTTTAAAAAGTATGTTCTGAAAACATTTGAATGGCAAGAATTCACACATAGATTATAGGACTTCTTAACAGTCAATTCCAATATTAAAATGCAAAAAGTCAAAAATGGTGGATATAGCGTTTTGGAAAAGAGCTCTTCACATGTATCTCCCTGTAAGTACAGCATGTCATGTCCCGCAGCTGTCCCTGCACCAACAGCCTATATAGCCTTGTGTTTCAAAGTAGCTGTATTTGCCATTCCGCTACATCCGACTGCACTTGCTTGCAGTTTTGCCAGATTGGGCTGTTTCCCGCCCAATTGGGCTGCTTTGGATGTCCGTCTGCGGGTAAAAATGGCATTTTGCAGGACAACCCGCCCAATTTTGCTCATAGAAATCAATAGAATTGGGCGGGATTTAGTGTTACCAGGCGGGTTTTGAGCTGTTTTTGGGCTGGAAATCATCAGCCTCATCTGGCAACCCTGCTTGCTTGTAGTCAGCAATGCATTCTGGGCTGCAAACATTGCTTTGCATGTCTCCTATGTTTCTGTTCATCTCAGGTGTTCCTGCGTAGCGACAGCCTGTGCCTGGTGGAGGGGGATCAGCTGCAGGTGAAGCCCACCCTCCCGGCGGCCCATATCCTGGCCCTGCACCTGCAGCAGCTGGAGATAGGAGCCTTCACGCTCACCACCGGAGCCTACAAGTGGCCCAAACTCAGGTGGGCATGGGTGTACAGGCGCGCGTGCACAAACACACACATGCACAGTCTGTGCGCCCTACTCTCAGACACACACATGCACACAGACACACAGACACACACGCACACACACAAACTAGGCTAGCTGTTAGTCAGTACAGAGGCCAAAAAGAGCATTTCAAATATAGATTTAAAAAAAAAACAAATTCCAAAAGTATAAAACTGAAGACTGGTTGTTGTCTTGTTAATATTGTGAATGTGTAATGCGCTGTTTGTTTTCTAAAAAAAAAGTATATATTTCATCATGCACCTCAGCGACCCCACAATAATTATTCAGAAATAGCATTAATAGTGCCATGCATAATGCTGCTGTGTATTCCTATGCTGTAATGAGCTTGGGGAACCAGATCATTTCACACCAATTAGGGCGATATAGATGGGAATAACAAACCCTGCCTGCGGTTGGTAGTTATGAAGGGGCTGTGTTGGAAATACATAGTTATTTCTGGACAGCTTTGGAAGTCTCTAGGCTGCATCCATTATCTGTAAATAAATCTTCCTTGCCCCCAACTTGTGAATAACGCACTGATCAGATATGGAAACGTGGATACAGCACCTTGGAATTGGAATAAATTTCAGACTTGATAATGCGTTTAGCTTGGAACATGCTTGGTGACCTCCTCTCTCTCTCTCTCTCTCTCTCTCTCTCTCTCCCTCAGCATATGTTCATGCTTTCCTTTCCAGTGTCCTAGATAAGACATCCCACCAACCGCCTTAGTGGAGCACTG
>NW_026945544.1:80000-92500 GCF_034702125.1 Engraulis encrasicolus | reverse complement strand
ACATGCTGAACTTTCCAGCGACCCACTCCTTCAGCAGCGAGGATACCATTCCACACGGCACACCACATCACACACGACACACCACGCCACACACCGCCAGGGAAGCGGTGGGAAGGTCCAGGAAAAGAGGGGCCCCAGAATTGGGAACCCATTATAGTGCAGGTTCAGTTGTAAGTTTAGGAACATTTCATATAGATTTTTCCATTCAGCATTTTTTTTACTTCTAGGACCCCCCTGAATAACAATCCACCTGTTTCCAATTTTTTTCTTAATATTTAGTGGCAAATCCAAGATGGCTGCCATTGTGTACAGAACATTTGCCATTAATGCTGTTTTAAGGATCAAATTTCTTCAGCTAATTTTTGTTTTTATTTCCAGGACAACATTTCATAGAAAACCACTTCTTTTTTAGTGGGAAAATCAAGATGGCTGACATCATATTTGGCAAAATTGGCATATTTAGTATTTTTTTAAGTCTATTCATCCATTGTTGACTTTTATTTGTAATATTTGTTATATGACTGAAGTCAGCTATCACATAAACTAAATCCATTACAAAATCCAAGATGACCGATATTTCATATAGCAAAATCAATATTAACATAATGCTTTCAGGTCTATAAAGCCATTCATTTGTGAATTTAAGCACAGAAGATTTTGTGCAGGTCCAAATTATTGCTCAAACAAAAAATACTATGAATCAATTCATGTACGGTACCTGTTATGCAGTGCTACCTGTACAGTAGTGTTGCATATGCACTGGTTTGGCTTCCTATGTCAAGGCCAACAAAGTTGCTTCAGGGTCGGCTTCAGCTTATCTGATGGCTATGAAACCAAATGTTCTGCCTGGGATGCTGCATTCATCCAATTCCAACAATCTTGCCATGCTCTCTGCTCACAGAACTAGTCTCTTTGATATGACAGTCAGTGTACACCCATGACCCTCGTAATGGCCACACTATTATACCTTTGTAAGACCTTTGGCATCATGAAGTATTGGTGCCACAAGTGTGAATGTTAACTGTGTCTGCCTCCAGGGACACCGCCAGAAATTTTGGGCACCACGAAAGATTTTATTTTTGGGCCCCCATAAGGGCCCTGTCAAATTGGGAACTACCAAATTGCAAGCCAAACATTTGCGCACAACATTTAAGGTGTGTCACCTCAAACTTCAGATGCTCTACCTCTGAGACTGAGGCATCATGGGGATGGACAGAGGGCTCCACTCCTGTCATAAATCACACCGGCTCCACCTGCTGCTATGCTATTGAGATCAGGGGTCAGTTCAGCTATAGAGGAGATCTAGGTTATTAGCTAGTTCAAGGGTTTTTGGACACCATGTTGAATTTTGGCAAAATATGAGATAAATGTTGATAACATTTCATGTAATGACAGTTATGTGCCTATCAAAATATTACCAATAGGCGTACAATACTGCAGAATGGCTTTATAGACCGTAGCTCCTTAATGCCGTACCTCCTGTGACACACTGTAATAATCATTGAAAGTTAACTACCATAGCACAGTACTATGACATGATGACACAGGGCCTTTAATAATGCACTACGACTTTGTCAGTGCTATTCTGGTAACAGCAAATTTAAAATGCCATGTCTTAATGGGTTAAAACACCAAAATGTCCTCATTTTGCTATAATGTCAGCCATCTTGGATTTTGCTTCTGAAAGTTAAATGGACAATAAAAACAAGTTGTTTTGTATTCAGAGGGGGTCCTACAAATAAATAGGATAAGACACATTACCTGGTCATAAAAAGAGCCGTTCAATGCCTTTTCTGATGTCATGTTGAATTTTTACAACATATTGAATAATTTTTGAAGGAAGTTCATGTAATGGCAGACTGAACAGTCCTTTATCCATTGTGAATATTACAAATACAAGAAAAAACAATGCCTTTAGAGACCTTAAAACACCAAATAGGCTACATAATTTATGCTATATGTCATGTCAGCCATCTTGGATTTTGGTACTAAAACTTGAGGGGCGGGGGTGGAAACAGGTTGTTTTTTGTTCAGGGGGTGTAAGAAATAGGCCTATAAAAACACCAATTCCAAAAATGTATATGACATGTTTCTTTCAATTTTATTGTTAGAATATGACCATATATCCGCCATCTTGGATTTTGGGCGTTTCCACTTCAGAAAAAAATTGGAAACAGGTGGATCCGAAGACTATGGGGTCTGTAGTTGATGAAAAACACAATTTGGAAAAATCCATATGAAATGTTCCTAAACCTTATTTTTGGGACAATTGAACCTGCACTATTAGATTGTATGTACTGAGAGGTGGGCTCTTTTAAATGACTTTGTCCCGGACCCGGTCAAAGCTGCCAGCCGCCCTTGCACACCGCATCACCTTCCAGTGACTCTCTTCCCTCCATCACCAGTTAAGCACGACAGGAATTCGCAAGACATGGTATGACAACCAGGATAGGCTGCAGGCTTTTTCACCGATACCACACTGCTTTACCATTCCACACGACACACACACACACACACACACACACACACACACACACACACACACACACACACACACACACACACACACACACACACCGCGCCATCCATAACACACTGTGTCGTGCCAAAGCCACCATCCATTGACCTCCCCCACCCCTTCATAAGCTGTCCGTGACATGACTCCTCATGGTGTGACATGACATCCAGGACATCGTGGGATGTCAAGTCAGAGGGCATATTCCCACCCACCCAACCTCAACAATGGGGACACAAATGCACACAACACAACATTCAGGACTTCTTGCTCCTTTTTTTTCCTTTTAGGATTATTTAAGTATCTCTTCTCTACAATTCTACTATCACTGTCTACTTCCAGTGCCACCTTTAGGATTGGAGAATGTGATTTCCGTGCTGTGCACACTGCACACACCACATCCAGGGCACGCAGTGTGATGTTGCATTCCCCTTGAAATCTCCTTAGTTCACCAGTGGTACACGCCATGACATGTCTCGACATTCATGCCACCCAGAATCATGTCAAAGCCTCCTTCTAATGACACCTCTCTCCTTCGGACATGGTGAGGATACAGCTCCATTTGACGTAACACCTGGACAACCTATGTGATCCTTCTTGTTTCCAGTGACACGTCCTTCAGCAGTGGGGACACCATTTGACATGGCATGGTAAAATGGCGTACGAAAAGAGACAGACGTCCTCAGGGCTTGTGGCATGATCAGAGTCAGTATCAGAATCATTGGCCACGTACACTGTACATCGGACACAGTTTCATCGCCATCATCATTGGATGAGGTTTTCCACACAAACTATTCACACTATTCAGACTCAGCCATTGGATGAGCCATTCACACAAGCCCAGTGCCTCCTAACCTGGCAGGACAGACAAAGAAGATGTTGCAATGGTCACCTGTTGCATAGGCCTCTTCATATCAACACTTCACTCTACTAATGGGACCTATTCAACCTTTTTGCAAAACGTTGACTAAATGCAAATGAAATATTTTATACCGTAGGAGACATGTGACGTCTGACATTGTGACTGTTTAACAGTGGATGACTGGATGGAGTCATACTTAGATTTATGGCATCTTGTTAATCTTGTTGACACCTTTTTAAAAAAAAAAATAGATGGCACCCAAAATGAAGCTTTTATCTCCTCCTCTACACACAGTAGCTACAACTGGCAATAACCATGTCACACATGCCACAACCAACTCCAGCTAGGGTGTTTTCACATTTGGTTGACTTTTGATGCTTTCGAATGCCAAAAAATATGCACTCTGTGCCCTGTGAACCATTAACCCACACAACTATGATCTTTATTAGTATATAATGTATGTTAGCGCTTCTTGAGGTTTTATCTGCTTTTAATTTAAGTCAATTTGAGCTGCAAAACTCACTGTAGCATATTGAGGTGGCAAAGAGGTCTCATATCATGCTCGGTGCCATTTCAGTAGGCCTACAATTAATATTCTGCAGCGAACACAATTGTTTTAAGCAGTGATAATTAGTCAATGACATTTTTGTTTGTAATTAAATGCATAATGGTCTATGACTGATGTCCCAGAAAATCGGATTGGAGGTTGTTTAAAAGTCTTAAAAGCCTACTTTAAGAAAAGGATCAATGGGCTAACAATAATAAAACCCAAACGCCTGTCATGGTGAATCAGTCCGTCTCCAGAGTCAATGGATGTCTACGGCTTTGGAAGGGACTCCCACCAATTTGTCACGAAATTGCCACATTCGAAACAAGGAAATAGGCGCTGTTGGGGGTGACATCCATACGGTGCCCCCACCAAGGCGGATCCCTCTCCCTTTTTTGTTTTCTTGGGGCGGAGGATCAGTGGCTGTAGCTTCAAAGAGACTCAGATAAAGGTCGTAATTGGAAAGTTTGAAAGCAAAGACGTGGCGTCCTCGAACTTACAGATCGCTGATAAGGACAACATTCAACATATCGCTGACAGTATTGTTGAAACTAAACGATCCTTTTAGTGGCATTGTCCGCCGGCCAAACCATTCCACGAGGGTCAAGAGGATTAAAAGTCTTTGAGGACCGTACGGGCATAGTGAAAATAAAACGCATCAGCGCTTGGCTCGGCTTCCCCAAATACAGTATTTTAATGAAGGGTAGACTTCAAATTATTAACTCGTGACATTGTTCTTTACACAAATGCCAACCATGCTTTGATGCGTAACCTTGATGCGTAATAAACCCCGCATCCAAAATGTTTAATTCTTGACATACATCTATATTGTCATCTTAAGCATCGGAATGTTGTTCTTAATCACATTGGTTAGGAGGACATCCTGAATTGTAGGCATTCGTGTTTTTAAGTACATGAGAAACTCCTTTAGTATTCCACTCTTTCCCTCCCGTCATGGTCCGGGCATCTCCCCCCTGATACCCAAACGCTCAGAAGAGCTGAAATTTGCACATCAACAACCGGTCAACCAGACGTAATTGTGTGGCTACTGTAACGCCTTTGATCTGAGATGTTCAAACCCAGACTATGGCCAAACGCCGGCTGGGAGGGTGGCGCCAGTGCGCCCCAGGATACGGAGGATGTGCTAATACTAAGTAATTTGAGCTGTATTGTTATTACTAGTCTATCAGTCACCAAGGACCAGGGAAGTTGCAAAATACATGACGTTGGCGCAGAGGATAACCACATCAGACCGCTTTGTATTCAGCTCAGGCAACCAATACTTGTAATTGCTTGGGACTTTATAAACATGCGGACTGTTTAGGCCTATGCGGCACAAGTCACATTTTAGCAATTGTCCCATGAATAATAATTAAAAACAAAAATCCATATGAAAAGTGTGTCATGTCTCACTGCAAATGACGAGGCAAATGTGACGGTATCCAAAAAAAAGGAGGGAACATTATTGGGATATGTAGTCTTAAGTCTACGTTTCAAATATTGTGGCCTTACAGTATACATAATGTGTTTAGAGTAGAGCGCAACAGTAAAGACATACGAAACACCTGAAGATGTGACGACAGGATTGCTGAAACACCCAGATGTTGACATGTTCCCCTTCCCTATAGCCTCTTTTAATCACACAGACAGATGTAAAAGCCCGTGAGATTCTCACAGACATACTGGCGCCAGGCTTTCACACACTCACAGGATATGTAAAGGCTCAAACAACGACCCATTAGTCTTAATGATTGAGAATTGATCAGGCGTTAACGCACCTATCCATATGTTAATGGCGGAGGAGGTCGTGGCCTATATAGACCAGGGCCTTCAGTGGTGCTGTCACAATCCAGCCTGAAGCCTCCTGGAAACACTCATCTGCGCAAGGACACCTCGCACCACCGCAAACATGGTGAAATACTTCTCTGTGGACTGGATGATCCAAACTGACTCGCCAGCAAACAAAGATTTGGACCCCAAGGAGACGTCTTCGGCCCAACTGCGACCACACGTCCCGTGTGTTGTGCAGCCACGCCAGCCCACATCTTTTGATAGATCTTACCTTCAGCCAAAACCAAAAGTTAAGAAGTCTTTGGATTTTACCGAGAAGTCAACCGACCAGGACTCCAGCCAATTGAACATGACCGCAGACTGTCGCCCAGTCAGTTGCTCCTCACCAAGTAAGTAATGAATGGTTTTATTTTGTCAATATTTGTCAGAAACATACATTGTATTTAATATGTGTATGACGCTATACATTACATGTTTCTTACAACTGTGTATTTTTCATTAGTTTCAGAAATCAGTGGCTATTCATCTGGATACGAAAGTGAAGCGGCCTCCTCCGAATGTCCTTCCGTTGACGATGGGATGGATGCAGAGAGGGAGGGCGCACAGCGCCGGGTCAGGACCAAATTCACACCGGAGCAAATCCAGAAGCTGGAGAAGATCTTCAACAAACACAAATACCTGGATGCAGGGGAGCGGGCCAAAACAGCACTGAAACTGAACCTCTCCGAAACTCAGGTAGGCCTATGCAGCCAAATAACAACGTCTTCAAAATGTATCACTCACGTAGCCTGCTCTCATTTATATTGTACATGGACACTGTAATTAAAACGACTTGTTTTGTCTGTTTTTCAGGTGAGAACCTGGTTCCAGAATCGAAGAATGAAGGTGAAACGTGAGGTGCAGGATTTGCGCGCTGACTACCTACCACCCGGGCTTCCCGCCATGCTGTACTCCGCTGTTCCATCCGTGCAGTACCAGAACTACAGAGGGCAGCCGATTCCCTTCGCCTCTGCCACCAACATGTTTTACTCGCCTATGGGTCAACAAGTCCCGGTCCAGCAAATGATCAGCCACCCGCCCGGCGGCGTTCACCCAGCGATGCCAGCTTCTTATTACTATTGACACTGACAGAAAAATCAAACCCCATAGCTGCTGACACTTATGCTGAAGTGCAATATCGGATGCCTATTTTTTTGACCTGTAAAAAGTGTAAATGACAAATGAAGAAATTATATCCGATTTGTAGAGATTGAAGAGTCTATTTATTGTTATGTTGAGATTAATAAAACATGTATGTACGTTTGAATCGTATCCTCTGTGTGTTTTGGTGATCATTATCATGTGATGTGAAAGCCTATAGTGTGTGGTAAAAGAAATCGTTGTTGATTTGCATATTTAATCCAATTTTGGCTGAATTTGGTTAAGCATGGAATTTAAACTGCGAATTGGGAATATTTGGCAAAGCCTTCAGTCAAGACTTTTTGAATAGCCTACATTTGGGTACGCACCAAAATGTGATGGGTTCTGCCATGGCCGCATTACGCATGTAGCCTATGTTGGCCTATGGTTTATGATCATGCATGGTACAGTCCAAGGAAAAATGAAATAGGAAAACGATGGACATCGGGCAAAAACACTTGCATTCTAAAAAAAAAAACATGTTTCCGGTTAAGAGAGATCATTGACTTGACTACCGATTTCGCCAAACAGGTGGCCCATCCCATAGTGGGCTTTCATATGCGTGCAAACTCCATTCTGTTTGTCTGTGCCACAAGACTTCAAACGCCAGCTAACGAGGAGATCACGGATAACAATTAGGGCTAATTGCGTCGGCTATTGATGAGTTTACCCCTATCACAGACGTAGGGACTACTGGCTCCAGAATGTCTGGCCGATTGTATGCTAAGCAGAGAGGGGGGTACCGAGAATGTTTGATTACTGCATGGGATCAAGGAGTCTTCTCCGATAGCATCTCAAAAGTTGGCCTAGTGGTCGTAGATTTGGTTAAATCCCAGTTGACTAAATGCTGATCCATTAAATTGGTTGACCCATTGACTGATAGTACCTGACATCAACTTTCATCTGTACTTACGCAGAGGCGAGGGCATTGTATCAGATGCTGGGTTATTGGCCTATGCAAGTGTTGGGATTGAATGATAATTGAGGGGTAGAATGGATTGTTAGGACCGAATTATTTCAAACATATTGACCGGATCTCCAAGGTGATTTCTGGCCCACCGTGGATCTCTGGCGTCGGTAGCAGGCTACCCCAAAAGTCGATTCAAATTCTAGCGCCAACAGAGATCAAACGAAACTCACTTTCTCAGGGATAACCATCACGCCCGCTGAGGTGTGTAGACATTAATGAGCCCAAATGCCCAAAAGCAACAGCCGAAAGGAGAACGCTTGGTAGGCCTTTGCTGTTTTAACATAAACTAGTCTCCACGTAAGACTGGCAGCCTACAGTGTAGTTTACAGTACCTGGATTTACGTGGGCTTGTCCAATTTCATTATAGTCTACAATACCAGCACGTCTTGGGAAATTGATTTGTTTTTGAGAAAGTTACTATCGTGCGTAAAATTATCGTTTTTGGAAATCAATACCGTGCGCAAAACTATCACGTAGACAGACATGGTCCGAATGTACAATGACCTGTGTGATCTTTGCAACTGAATATGAGGTTATCTCATTCATCTACCCCTTGATGAATTCGATGAAATCACTGTATCTGTACGTTTATGATCATTTACCTCTGTACGTTCTGTTGTCAATAAAGGCAGTCTTTAGGCGCGGTCTGATGCCCAGACTCACCGGCGCCTGGAAATAACAAGTAGGCCTATGGCCCACTGCATGTGTGAAAACGCGCGATTGCGACATCTATTAACTTCAATTACAACACCCATCAAATACTTATCGTTCCGTCGAGATCTCTTTGCTTATGCAAATAGCGGTGGGATGAGGCCTACATATACACGTATGTAAGTCAAGACGTAAAATACTGACTTGCATACTTTGGCAGCACTGAGGGGACACAATGGCAAAACATTTTTCAGTGGAATGGCTCTCGCAGAGCTACTATTCTCAAGAATCTAACAACGACGGAAGGGTCCATAGCAAAACCGACGACCATATGCCCAGGGTCAAAGACAGAGGATCCGAATATAGCATGGGCATATCCATTATGTCAAATATGAGCGACCATTTGCACACACACTCAGAGAAAATTGGCAAGGATGTCCACATAGTTCCAACTTCACCTTCAAGTAAGTGCCATCACATAATTTGTTTTATGAGATTTTAATTGACATTTGACTTAAACTTGACATAAACCTCCAATAACTCACACGTTAATGTGTTTTGTTTTGTCAACAACAGATAGCTGTGGCTACACATCCAGCTCTGACAGTGAGGTTGGTGACCAAGGTGAGGGGGAATCTTCCAGCCGCAGAGTGAGAACAAAGTTTACCTCGGGCCAGATATTTCGACTGGAAAGGACTTTCACCAAACATAAATACCTCGGTGCAACGCAGAGGAGGAAAATTGCTGAGAAGTTGAACCTCTCTGAAACTCAGGTGAGCACTTTATAGCTATTATAGCCATTGCAGCTATTAACGGCTTTGCTGATGGACCACTTGAGCTGGCAAGGCGTGCTACTTACCATTGAGCGTTACAATTAATGTATTATTTTTTTTAAAGTACTTCTGCTATTATATCTCCAGGTGAAAACATGGTTCCAAAATAGACGGATGAAACTGAAGAGGGAAGTTCAGGACCTGCGTGCAGAATATCTCACCCCATGTGTTCTTCCATCGCTGCTTTACACGACCGGGGCTACATTTCAGCACCATGGTGCTGATGGACAGCTCCTGGCCTTCCCATCCACGGCAGCGCCTCAGTTTTGCCCGCGCGACATAGGCCTACAGACCATCCCAGCTCAACACTTTCAGCCCCGGACTCAGCCTGCTGTGCACACAATGATGCTTGCCTCGTGTTATTACTGAGTTGACTTGACCTACTGAAGCTGAACTTCCAAACCTGTTTGCTTTAAATATCTAACGTTGAATTGTCTGTTTTGTATCTGTCCTATATCATGGGAATTCGCTACCAAAAAGAAGCACTACATGTTGTATGTTTGAATAGAGGATTAATTTAAGTTGTGTAAATCTGTATAATAAGTAAATTAAATGCGTAAAGAGTGTTATATGCCTTTTATAGTGAACAAATAAAACGAAACATTGATTTAATGTTTTTCTCATGGTGCTTATTAGTCCAACTTCAATGCTATCCCAGTCAGCCTAAGTAGATTATTGTACAATGGGATCAGACTACCTCCTCTGTTAAACACACATAGAATGAATGAAGAGCATTGTACCTGTTGTGCATGCGAATCTTACCAAATAGGCTATTACAAATAGCCTACCACATAACTGACAGTAGGCCTTCTAATGCATACGAATAAATATATGATTTGAAAGGATCATTTGCATAACACATGCTTCGACGCATGCATTTCCCCCAAAACCAAATGAGCTTTACCAAAAAATGCGCGAGTATGACTGTCTCACCCAAACAGGAATAGACGTTCTCTTTAGCCCAGACAGAAAGACTGCTGTCATTTTATCTCCCACCTAGCGATGCGACGTGAAGTCTGTGTGCATTTGCATCTTCAAAGGGACTTCAAAGCTTCGGTAACGATACAATTATTGGCATCTATTTAGCTCTGTTGTGTTTCGTGGGGTGAATTCACACTTTCGGCTGAGGTGCTAAACCATGGCGCCACAAAGTCTGCCAAGACTGCATTACATCGAGTTTGAAGTCATTAACTAGCGCCTGCTAAATAAACTTGTATAATGCAGTCAGTAGCTCGTCATTGACCCTTTGAATATATCGATAACGAAGTTGAGATCTTTCTCACAGGGTGCCGTCTGTGCGCTTTTACGCCTGATTCTGCGGAAATGGTAAAATGCCCTTTTTTGACTCTGAAGGTCTGAGTCTGAAGGTGTCACTAAGTCGGCATATATTGGATGATCACAATGCACCTAATAGTCCGTTCTTACCGGCCTGTAGCATGTTATGGCCGTTATCAGTTGGGCGTTTGAAGGGAAATTTGAAGTAACCGACGTCATTTCTTCAGGCAATTTCTTTACTTATTTACTGGGTAAATGTGTGACACAAGCCATACTAGGACTAGGTTGAACCAGAGACATTCTATTAGAACTAAGCAAATCTTTGGTTGAACATCAAAAGGACAGTGATAAAATCAGGGCACATCATAGGCCTATATAATGCCGAATCGATCCCCTTGGTGTCAACTTTCCTTCAGGGCTGGAGAAGGTATTGGGCACCGATGGAGTAAAGGCTGATACCATTTGCTTGGGTTGTTGCAACTTCTAACAACAAATACTGCCTTCACTTCAGACGAAGAAAGAAAGGAGAAAGAAAAGACACAGCCGACACTTACAGAGTGGGCGTTCTTCTCTCTCAGGTAAAAAAGTCATTGTTCAGGTCTGCAGTACAAACCACCAGATGGTGCCATTTGTTGTCAAATGGTATGGTGGCGTGAGTCCAGGGACCACTCGTAATCGTATATTGGTGGAATTGTGACTTGATTATTATGAAGGGCTTTTCTTAAAGGTCTAGTAGCCTATTAATTTTGTTGCCTATTAATGGCGACTAGTGGTGAACATTCTTCTCAGTGCTGAGCTAAAACTGGGAAGAGATCAAGAGATGTGTGAAAAGGTCTGTTGGCTTCTATGGGGGTTTCACACCTCTTTGCCTGATCCATCTGACACACACACACATACACACACACACACACACACACACACACACACACACACACACACACACACACACACACACACACACACACACACACACACACACACACACACACACTTGTAATCCACCCTAAGTACACACATCAGCTGTAGTTTCTGCTGTTAATTGCTATGCTCCTGAAGAGAAATTATTTATTTTTTGAGGCAATTTTCTGATAGGTTTATGAATTAATGAAAAACATTGAACGATCAGATCAACCATTTTTGTTTAAACATCACAAATCCCTTTATTGGATTGTTCTATGTAAATCATTCATTGAAAAGACCCGTGTGCGTTTTCTATCCTGACAACTAATTTACTAAGCAAACAATTATTTGGAAAGAAAAGTCCTCTTTGTCCCCAAGTGTCTATTTTATAATTAACAAATGTTGTGCTGCATGCCCGAGATTGGGACAAGAATTGAAATGATTGAAGGACAGTGGCCTCCTCAACTGAGAATGACAATGTTTTACTGTATCTGAACAAAAAAACAGGACATAGCCTACACTTATGCAATTACACACAACACGACATTGTCGTAATTTAAAAAGTTTACTTTATTATTAAAACAAGACAGATACACATAATCAGCTTATCCCTTATTGTTGGCCATCTGGTATCGTTTCAGTCCCTTAACAGTACAGTGAACGTCGTCAAGATAGTAAAAATCATTGAAGGCAGAATATTTACTCTCTCTCTCTTTCTTTCTCTCTCTCTCTCTCTCTCTCTCTCTCTCTCTCTCTCTCTCTCTCTCTCTCTCTCTCTCTCTCTCTCTCTCTCCCTCTCACACACACACACACACATGCACACACCCCTCTCTCTCACACACAAGCACACACACACACACGCAGAAAATACAACAATACCACAACAGAATGGTAAAGGGTACAGTGAAACCGTCAAAATGAAGTCATCGGCTTGGTCCTGGGTCGCGTTGGGTGCGGTGGGCAGATCTGACTGCAGT
>NW_026945544.1:65000-67500 GCF_034702125.1 Engraulis encrasicolus | reverse complement strand
CCCTCTTCGCCTAGAGGCTGTGTGTGCCAACCTGCTGCCATACCTGTCAGCCTTCCTCAAAGACATTTCAATTTGCGCAGGGTCCCCGGAGGTGGGTGAGATAAGTGTGTGTGTGTGTGTGTGTCTTAGTGTGTGTGTGTGTGTGTGTGTGTGTGTGTGTGTGTGTGTGGGAGGGTGGTTCTCTGCAAATTACCACTTCAAAGCTGAGGCAGGCGGCGAAGAGAGGGCTCCCTCACGGCCTCGCCCCGGAGGACTCTTCACGTCTGCACTCGCGGCCAAATAGGGGGCTCTTGTCGTCTCTTTCGCAACATCTCTCTTTCGCAATATCTTTATCTGGCTTTCTCTTTGTATCTCTCTCTCACTCTCTTTGTGGCTTTCTCTTTGTTTCTCTCTCTCTCTCTCTCTCTCTCTCTCTCTCTCTCTCTCTCTCTCTCTCTCCCTCCCTCTCTCTCTGTCTCTCTCTCTAGCTTTCACTCCTTCCCATAGCGTCGTCACTGATTCATCCAGTCACTCACCCACCCGTTCACTCAGTGTCTCACTCCTCGGGACTACAAGAGGAAAATAGCATGCGCTGTTACAACCTGGTACAGACATCTCCCTTCGCTTAACACAAGTATAATACTCAGTTTGTTCACTGTCCCTTTAAAAAAACAAACTTCTCTCTCAACTCTCTAACCGACTGACTCTTAGACAGTCACAAATGTGCTGTAGGGCTCATCTGAATATAACAGGCATTTGGCTGACAAAATGAGGTCCCTCATCATAAGCGCATGCTATGTCTATCTGTGTGCATCTGCTATGGGGCTTTGTGTGGAGCAGCTACATGATTGATAAGATCCAGACAAAGTGAGTGTGTGTGTGTGTGTGTGTGTGTGTGTGTGTGTGTGTGTGTGTGTGTGTGTGTGTGTGTGTGTGTGTGTGTGTGTGTGTGTGTGTGTGTGTGTGTGTGTGTGTGTGTGTGTGTGTGTGTGTGTGTCTGTGTCTGTGTGTGTGTCTGTGTGTGTGTCTGTGCGTGTGCGTGTGCGTGTGTGTGTGTGTGCGTGTGTGTGTGTGAGTGAGTGAGTGAGTCAGTTGGTGTGTGTGTGTGAGTGAGAGAGTGTGTGAGTTTGAGTATCTTTTTTGTGTCACAGGGTCTTCTTTGCGGAATCTGGGCCTGTGTGTCTTCCACACGCTGTGACTTGCTTGCCTCTGAACCGCGGCACATGTGCCGGTTTGATCTCGGTTAATTGTGCCGTAATGCAGCTATTAAAGATCAAACACTAATTAATGAAAAATTTAGGACCCAGCCATTCTGCCGTGTGGGCTAGAGCTTTCAATCTATTCACTTTGAAGTCCTTAGTTATTTTTTTCTCCCTCTCTCTCCAGTCGCTATTTTTCGCAGCTATTGTTTCAGTCGGAGGCATTGGTAAGATCTCAAAGCAGTGTGCCCTGCTCGTCCTTGGACCTGCCCATTGCTTCGTCTTTCACATTGTTTCACAGTAAATCTCACACTGTGCTGTACCAAATGTAGTACAGTCAGGTGTGATGACAAAGATTGGAAACTTAAAATGTGAGAGAGATACAGTACGTATGTGCCAAGTGGTTGCACTGCACGGTAACACAAATGGCTACAGTGTTTAAATTGTATGCATGGGGGTCAGAGTTGCAAATTGAAAACATATCAAATGGCAGAAACCTCAAATGATGCATTCGACCTCGAGCGTTCAACCTCGGCTACTTCTATGGTGACAAAAAAGAACTTCACTTTTATTTCAACTAAATGTTCGCCCTTGAACACTGAGAACATTAATAATATGTACCAGCCCCTGAATGTGCCTTTTCAAAGAGTTCACATGATTCTGTCAAACTGTCAATGCAAGGTTAAAAAAAACCAAAAATATATAGGCTACTTTAAAAGCAGGTATTGAATTAGAAGACAGAAATTCAGTCATTCAGAGTTGTCATTCAAAGCTGTAATCTCTTTTCTGCTTACAGTCGCAGGACTAAAGGTCTTGACAGTTTCTGTCATTGACAGTTACTCCTTTGGATCTGTCACACTGCATTATATGGTAAGCTTTGTTGTAGCTCATCTTTCTTCAATGCTCAGCTATTCTTTACATTACACTGCATTCATCTGATCGCCACGGTGGCTTTTATTTTATTTGTTTTGCTTTGCTTTATTTATTTATTTATTTATTTATTTATTTATTTATGTATTTACTTGTTTATTTATTTTTATTTCTTTGATTATATTTAGTCAAGAAAGTCCCATGTAGACTAAGCTGCCAGGTCAAAATGGGAGCCATACAAATAGCTTCAGAGAGGAGTGTAGATAATGGGATTGACCTGGGAACAAATAAGACTTGGATGCCTCGCTTGGAGGCAACTTCAACTATGGATTAACTCCATGCTCCTTGTTTACTCCTCCGACTACATTCTTCCTGTTGGCACAGGACCCCAATACGTGATCCGTCGATCCCAAGATCAACTCAAGACCGTAACCAGTTCCGATGACAGCTTT
>NW_026945544.1:47500-60000 GCF_034702125.1 Engraulis encrasicolus | reverse complement strand
ACGATGGTATTTGGTTATTTGAACAAAAAGAGTCAGAGATGGGTTCTTACAGTTTTGTTTCTGTTCCCTAAAGCCCCTTTTTTGTCATTTTGGCAGCTTTTGCGCAACTCTTCACACAGATACACAAACCTATAACCAAATTAGCTAAACTAATAGCTCAAAAACTGCTTTGCATTCAGTTTGCAATTTCAAACACCTTTGGAAAATGTAACTAAAACAATCCATTGTATAGCACTCATTTTGCATAACTGTGAACACAACTCGAAAGCCGAAAACCCAACTGGGAAACTCCAACTCCCATTGTCATTGTGACACAGCACTCCACAGCACACAGATGTTCACTGCACATTGCATACAACAAAATTGCATTCATGCCTCATCCGTGCAATGCCGTCCCAAGGGAGCAGTGCGGCGGGACGGTACCATGCTCAGGGTACCCACAGTCATGGAGGAGGATGGGGGAGACGGAGAGCACTGGTTAAAGTAATTACAGCCCCCACCAACCTGGCGAGTCAGAAGTCGAACCAGCAACCTTTGGGCTAACCACTTACCCATGACTCCCTGCTAAAATGTGACAGGTGTGTTAACGATTTAGCACAAGCGCATAATATTTCGCAACTGTGTATAGAGTTAAGCAAACCATGTTGGGCTTTGCAATGTATCCACACAGTTTCGCTGATTTGGTGTTGGAGGCAAAAACAACTAAACTCACAAAAAAGAGCTTTAGCGATCAGAAAAAAACTGTAAATGCTTTTTATCTTGACACTGAATACATATATGTTTTAAAAACTCTGAAATCAGCCAGTTTTTTAACGGCTCATTGAAAGGAACAATCAATTGATCCGGAGCCTGTCAAAGCCATAAATCCCACCACTCACTCACCAGGGATGTAACCACAATACACAACACACGTCGTCTTTCTTCAAGGCTATAGGTTTTAATGAGGGCTATTTGTGTCATGATATCTCTCCTGGCTTCTGTCTACAAGCTTAATCACTTTCAATTATCCCTCACTCTCCACTCTGCTCTGCCTAATTGCTCCACCTGTTCTCACTCTCTCACCTCATTGGCCATCCAGCTGCACTGCATTCCCTCTACTCGTTACCCTCTGTATTTAAAGCTCTGGTTTTCAGTTCTCCTTTGTCAGACCGTCTGTGAACTTCACTCCTGTGACTCCTGTTTCCTGGCTACAACTCTGACTCCTGTGATCGAACCCGGACCTGATTGCAAACCTGCTTGATCTCCAGCCCCTGACAACCCGACCTGCCTTCCGCTCTGCACACCTGCCTGATCTTGATCCCCGGTAAACCGACCTGCCTTTCTGACTTTACGACCACGATTACTGCCTATCCTTGCCTGTACTTCTGCGTTCATTGATCTCTCCTGTTGTGTGTGTGTTCCCCCCCCCCAGGACTCGCGGACCCTCCACCACCATCGGACGCTTCTCTGCTGCTGGGACACACACACACACAGGTTCCCAAGACTCGCTCTCCCAACTCCCTTTCCCCAAGAGATCAATAAACTTTCAAATCGTGACGCATTTGTGGTCCCCTTCTGTCTGGTCCGTGACAGAACGGTCTGACCAGAATGGACCCAGCGCACGATTCACCCAGCATGGAAACCTCTGAAAACCCTGAAACACCAACTGCCATGCAGCGCCTGGAACAGACCGAGGGAGAGGTGCGTCGGATGACTGGAGACATCTCGTCATTAGTTCAGCTCGGTCACCAACAACAACAGCAGTTTCACCATCACCAACAGCAGATCCAACAGCAAGAACAACAGCTAGCCCAGATCTTACAAATGCTCACCAACATGGCTTCTCCATCTGCCCATGCTCCTGCTCCATCTGCTCATACCCCTGCTCCAGCTACAACTGCAACTGCACCATCTGCACCAAGTCTCCTCTCTGCCCCAGCGTCTTTCCAGGATCCCAACGTTCCAGTTCCGGGTGTTCCAGTTCCGGGGGTTCCAGTTCCAGCGGCTCCAGTTCCTGTTGCTCTCAGCGCCCACGAGCCAAAGATCGGCAATCCTGAACGCTTCGACGGCAACCCAGCCCAAGTACGAGCATTCTTAACCAGCTGCCGGGTCCAATTCTCGCTTCAACCCAGGACCTTCTCCACAGAGGGGGCCAGAGTGGGCTACGTCATCACTCACCTGACGGGCCGAGCTCGACTGTGGGGAACCGCTGAATTTGACCGGCAGACCCCAGCCTGCGCTTCGTTCGATGCCTTCGCCAAGGAAATGTTGAAGGTATTCGACCTAGACTCATCAACAGCAGAGGCGTCCAGGGCTCTGATGACCATCCGCCAGGGGAACCGGACAGTGGCAGACTTTTCCATTGATTTCCGCACCTTGGCAAGACGCAGTTCATGGAATGAGGCAGCACAGGTGGATGCCTTCCTTCACAGCCTGGCAGACTATGTGAAGGACGAACTCGTCTCGCATGACCAACCCTCGACGCTCGATGAGACCATCGCTCTTGCCGTCCGGATTGACCGTCGGATCCAGACTCGTCGACGTGAAAAGGGACGCTCCACCCAGACATCTGTTCGCACTCTGAGTCATTCTGTTGTCCTGCCACCCTCTTCAGCCACTCCCCAGAGCCAGCTTGACCCGCCAGAGCCCATGGAGATTGGCCGTGCATCTCTCACTCCTGCGGAGCGCCAGCGTCGTATCTCATCCAACCTGTGCCTGTACTGTGGCGGTGAGAACCATAGAGTTGCTTCCTGTCCAGCAAAAGCCGCAGCTCACCGGACGTAGGAGGGATCCGGTTGAGCTCGATGTCCACCCAACCCTCCACCAACCGTAAGCCCCTTTTTCAAGTTCGACTCCTCCTCTCTGAAGCCACCCACACTTTAACTGCCCTAGTAGACTCCGGTGCCGAGGCCAACATCATGGACATTGAGCTGGCCCGTCAGTTGGGGTTGGGGAGCCATCGATTGCCCTGTCCTGTCCCAGCCCGAGCTCTTGATGGTCATCTCCTTGGCACAGTCACCAGCGTCACTACCCCCATCTCCATGATTCTGTCAGGCAATCACCACGAAACTATCAGCTTTCACCTGCTCCGCTCCCCGGGTCAACCGCTTATCCTGGGCTACCCTTGGCTCCGCCAGCATAACCCGCATCTTGACTGGACGACCGGGACCATCACTGAGTGGGGTAAGGACTGCCACCGGACCTGTCTGCGCTCTGCCATGCCACCCTCTAGTTCAGTACCCGCCGATTCTGTCCCTGACCTCTCCAACGTACCCAAGTGCTATCACGGACTCCGGGAGGTCTTCAACAAAGCCAAGGCCACTTCACTGCCCCCACATCGGCCCTATGACTGCGCCATAGACCTCCGTCCAGGAACCGCTCCACCCAAGGGTGGCCTCTACTCTCTGTCAGCCCCCGAAAGAAGAGCCATGGAAGAATACATCACTAACTCTCTGGCAGCTGGCATTATACGTCCGTCTTCTTCTCCTGCTGGTGCTGGGTTTTTCTTTGTGGGGAAGAAGGATGGGTCCCTTCGCCCCTGCATCGACTACCGGGGCTTGAACGACCTCACCATCAAGAACCGGTACCCTCTTCCGCTGCTCACCTCTGCCTTCGAGCTACTCCAGGGAGCCACAGTCTACACCAAACTGGACCTGAGGAACGCTTACCACCTTGTGCGAATAAGGGAGGGAGATGAATGGAAGACGGCATTCAACACCCCAACTGGCCATTATGAGTACCTGGTTATGCCGTTCGGACTCACAAACGCCCCTGCAGTGTTCCAGACTCTGGTCAATGATGTTTTACGGGACATGTTGAACAAGTTTGTCTTTGTGTACCTTGATGACATCTTGATCTTCTCCAGAACCCAGTCAGAACACACCCGCCATGTCCAACTAGTCCTCAATCGCCTCCTGGAAAACTCCCTATACGTCAAGGCAGAGAAATGTGAGTTCCATGCTCGGTCAGTGGCTTTCCTGGGGTACACTGTAGCAGAGGGGAACATCCAAATGGATCCAGCCAAGGTGTCAGCTGTGACTTCATGGCCCATACCAGAAAATAGAAAGATGCTGCAGCAGTTCCTTGGATTTGCTAATTTCTACCGTAAATTCATCCGCAATTACAGCACTGTCGCCTCCCCTCTCACTGCCTTGACCAGCCCCAAACAGCCATTCATCTGGACCTCAGCAGCCAGTGATGCCTTCAGCACCCTCAAGTCCCGCTTCACTTCTGCCCCCATCCTCCAGATGCCTGACTCTGACCGGCAGTTCATTGTGGAGGTGGACGCCTCTGATGTGGGTGTCGGTGCTGTGCTCTCTCAACGAGCAGCAGAGGATGGCAAACTACACCCCTGTGCGTTCTTCTCTCGCCGGCTATCACCATCCGAGCAGAATTACGACATCGGCAACCGTGAGCTACTGGCTGTAAAGCTTGCTCTGGAGGAGTGGCGCCACTGGCTGGAGGGCTCAACGGTCCCATTCTTGGTCTGGACTGACCATAAGAATCTCGAATACATCCGCACCGCCAAACGTCTGAATTCCAGACAGTGCCGCTGGGCTCTGTTCTTCACCCGCTTCACCTTTACACTGTCTTACCGCCCAGGATCACGCAACACCAAGCCTGATGCTCTGTCCCGTCAGTTTCAGCGAGACGACATGCACATCAAGGAACCTGTGTCCATCCTGCCTGGCCCCTGTGTTGTCGCTGCCCTAACCTGGGATGTTGAGAAGCAAGTGCAGGATGCTCTCCGCAACCAACCTGGGCCCAGTGCCTGCCCCACAAACTGTCTCTTTGTCCCTAAAGAATTGAGATCTCAGGTTCTGCAGTGGGGTCACAAATCCCGTCTTGCTTGCCACCCTGGATCCAATCGCACCTGCCGTCTGCTTTCCCAGCGATTCTGGTGGCCAACTCTTTGGAGGGACGTTCGTGAATATGTCCGTGCCTGTCACGTTTGCACCCAGAACAAATCCTCCAACCAGCCCCCAGCCGGCCTGCTCCAGCCCCTACCTGTACCCTCACGACCTTGGTCCCACGTCTCTCTGGATTTTGTAACTGGCCTGCCCCCATCCGACGGCATGACTGCTATCCTCACCATTGTGGACCGTTTTAGCAAGATGGCGCATTTCGTCCCCCTCCCGAAGCTACCATCTGCCAAGGAGACCGCCCAGGTGGTCTTAGACCACGCTTTCCGGATACATGGACTGCCTAGGGACATTGTCTCTGACCGGGGCCCGCAATTCACCTCCACCTTCTGGAGAGAATTCTGCCATCTGCTGGGGGCCACAGTAAGCCTATCATCTGGATTTCACCCGCAGTCCAATGGTCAGTCAGAGCGAGCAAACCAGGAACTGGAGAAGGCACTCCGTTGCACGGCTTCTTCTAACCCCCGGGCCTGGGCAAAACACAACTGACCTGGGTGGAGTATGCCCACAACTCCCTTACCTGTTCTGCCACTGGTATGTCCCCCTTTCAGTGTGTTTACGGCTACCAACCACCACTCTTCCCCAGCCAGGAGGGAGAGGTCACCTGCCCCTCGGCCCACGCCTATGCCCGGCAATGCCGCCGCACTTGGGCTCGAGCCCGTGCCGCACTCCTCAGATCTGTCAACAGTTACTCTATCGGGGCCAATCGTCGGAGGACTCCGGCGCCGACCTACCATGTGGGCCAGAAGGTGTGGCTTTCTGCCAAGGACCTGCCACTCAAAGTTGAGTCGCGAAAGCTAGCTCCGAGGTTTATTGGCCCATTCCCCATCCAGAAGATCATCAGCGCAACTGCTGTCCGGCTACAACTACCCAGGTCCATGAGAGTGCACCCTACCTTTCATGTCTCGAAAATAAAGCCAGTTCACAACAGCCCGCTGCTACCGGCTGCACCGCCTCCTCCTCCTCCGCGTCTCATTGATGGAGGCCTTGTCTTTTCTGTCCGAAGACTGCTCCGGTCCAGACGAAGGGGAAGAGGAATCCAGTACCTGGTGGATTGGGAAGGTTATGGTCCGGAAGAAAGGTCCTGGGTGCCTGCCAGACAAATCGTGGATCGGACGCTCATCACTGATTTCCATCGTCAGCATCCTGACCAGCCCTCCGTCCAGCGTGGCCGCCCCAGGGGGTCCCGACCTGTAGCCCGCCCAATGCCTGAGCCTGAGCCTGAACCAGTCCCGGCGCGTGTCCTGGATTCTGATGTGCTTTCGGATGGTGAGGCGGTGGGACCACTGGATGGAGTGGATTTGCCGGTTCCCCCTGAGGATGAAGCAATGGAGTCCGATCGCTCTGAGGAATTCTGACCCTCCGCCGGCTTCCCCTCCACCCGCCCGGTTTGGTGGTGCTGCTTGGGGACTTCTGGGGCCGTCCCTTGAGGGGGGGGTTCTGTCATGATATCTCTCCTGGCTTCTGTCTACAAGCTTAATCACTTTCAATTATCCCTCACTCTCCACTCTGCTCTGCCTAATTGCTCCACCTGTTCTCACTCTCTCACCTCATTGGCCATCCAGCTGCACTGCATTCCCTCTACTCGTTACCCTCTGTATTTAAAGCTCTGGTTTTCAGTTCTCCTTTGTCAGACCGTCTGTGAACTTCACTCCTGTGACTCCTGTTTCCTGGCTACAACTCTGACTCCTGTGATCGAACCCGGACCTGATTGCAAACCTGCTTGATCTCCAGCCCCTGACAACCCGACCTGCCTTCCGCTCTGCACACCTGCCTGATCTTGATCCCCGGTAAACCGACCTGCCTTTCTGACTTTACGACCACGATTACTGCCTATCCTTGCCTGTACTTCTGCGTTCATTGATCTCTCCTGTTGTGTGTGTGTTCCCCCCCCCAGGACTCGCGGACCCTCCACCACCATCGGACGCTTCTCTGCTGCTGGGGGACACACACACACAGGTTCCCAAGACTCGCTCTCCCAACTCCCTTTCCCCAAGAGATCAATAAACTTTCAAATCGTGACGCATTTGTGGTCCCCGTCTGTCTGGTCCGTGACAATTTGTAGGCCTACCCTATAATTTTTACCTTACGTCACAGGTGAGGTAGGATTTTGTTTTTAAGTTTATTTCTTTCAAATTGTGTGTCTAATGTGTTAACCGGGGTCATCTCAGAGGCTGAATTCCAAAGCCTAATTGTTTTCATCTTGACGCCTGTTATCTGGCTTGTCGATTTGGTCTTTTTTTCCTTGAATTGCTCATCAATGTTTTCAGTTCCTCCATTCAGTTTCCAGCCCCACCAACTAGGGATAATATTCATTTTTCCTCAAGGTTTGCGTTAATGAGCCTGGAACCTTTTTTAAGCGCAAGTATTTTTATTTTGGGCAAGCACAGGTGGGTTGTGGAGAGATTTTTCTACAAAAAAAACTTTTTGAAAGCCTTTCATTTTGCAGCCTGGTCATAATGTTTTGCTCAGGGTCACTCATTAACTGAAAACACATTCGCAGAAGCAAATCGTGCAGTGGAAGAAGCAGCGACCTCGTCCCTTTATTTTCCTCCGTCCCTCTCTCCCTGCTCCGTTTTTCTTTTGTTTCACTTTAATTGACTTTTTAATGAGTTGCTGTTCAGGCTGCCTGGATAGCAGGCGGACGGCGAGAGAAAAATGAGACGCTGCTGTGGCCACAGCTCCAGACGTTGACTTAGCCAACTGCTCTCGGCACTAACTGCTGGTCAAATAATGTCATTTGCGGGTTCGAGCTTGTGTTAAAAGGAATAGCACCAACTTTCCACCCGGCTATGCATTAAATTAAGACAAAATAACTTTCTGGTAGGCTCTGTCAGTATCGAAGTGGCCACGTTACTGTAATATTAATGCAGTGACAACATTCAGTTTCTGGTGCATCATACAGATATGGCAGTCTGTCTTTATAAAGTAGGCTAATGAAAACGAATGGAAATCAATGCCCTCTAAATCAGTTCTGACGGCTCTGTCGGCCATCATACAATTAAAGTGCTATCAGTTCATGAATAGCATTTTAGAACATTAGTACAGAACATTTGGTGAAACTGATTTGGCAGATAAGAGACCTTTTCTGACAGCCTAAACATTTGGTGTTATGTTCAGTCTAGATAATAATGTAGACTTCATGTTAGTAAGCCTGAAGGGTAAGAGCTGCACACATCATCATTATTTCTCCTGATAGGAAGAAGGTCAGGAGAATCCTCTTTTCTGACCTTGGATCCCACTGAAATGTATCTGCCTGTTAAACATTCAGCATAAATATGAGGAGACATGGACACCATTATGTGTTTTTTAGACAGTTGAGCCACTTATATTTATGTCTCTCTTTTTATCACTCGGTAAATGACATACATGATGAAAATGTTGTGATTCCACACCTCATTGTGAATAAGTTGCATAAGTGCGACAACTTCCAATAAGGATTTACGTTTTGGATACGATTCATACATTTGAGGAAAAAATGGAGCCTGTGATGATTTAACAGCATTTTGGTAATGTCAGACTCACAATACTATACTATCAACCGAGTCAATGAGGTTGAATACTTGTGCAGTATCATCCTGACTACCTCGTGCTGCCGTACACAGTACCATCAGGGCCGGATTAAGATAGCATGGGGCCCCTCGGCTAAAGTTTGCTGTGGGCCCCCCTGTAGGGCAAATTTTGCCACAATTGTACATAGAGAGTGTCACAATTATGTGTTAGGAATTAAATATAACATGTCTACCAACCATACACAACAGGACAACATATTTTTTTCCATATTACAACTTGCCACAATTCTGCAATTTTTCACTTTTGTCCAATAAGGGGCCCCTGGCAGGTGGGGCCCCCTAGGCTGCAGCCATATCTAGCCTGTGCATTAATCCGGCCCTGAGTACCATGCATGAGCATTGCTTTGCATGTAATTTCCTGAGTTCGGAGAAATGAGAATAATGAATTAACCAACTGCAGAGACCTGTGTGGTGGTGCAGTTGTAAGTAATCATGGCACTGTGAAGAGCTTCACATTATCCCGGTTCCCCATGCGGAGAACGGCACGTACCATGTGACTTTATCATGCACTTACTGTCTACGCCTTGAAGCTCCTGAGCAACCATGGAAACATGTCTGGAAAGTTTGCGCGAATGTATTATGACATGCGTATGTATTATGCATAATCACCTCCATCTCCTTTGAGATCAATAAAAGTATTTCCACAACTATAAGTGCCCTGCTCACGAACAGAATATGGTTATTATAATACAACTTCACACATGGTATTTCCCAAGGTTTCATAACAATACTGTAAGGCTCCTCGTAAAGAAGCAGTGAGCGTAAAGAGGAGAAGGTCATAAAATAAAAGTTGTTTTGTAAGGTGCTACAGAGCTTCTCTCAGCCTACTTCCTCTCCATCTTTAAATGTTAATGGGTGCTAAGGTTTGTGCCAATGTCCCAGACGTGGGTGAAAGCCGTTACTTGAATATAGATGTGATTCAATTAAAGATCCATGTCTGGGGTCGCAGCAGCACAGCACAGCACAGCACAACACAGCTGCAGTGAGAGTGAGATACATGAGCACACACACACATATGCACACACACAGGCACTCACGCACGCACGGCCAGGCATGCATGCACACACACACACACCAACACACATGCTCGCATGCACTATTGCGCACGCACACATTGAGCACGTAGGCATGCACAAACACACACATCACGCATGCACACCCACATGCACACAACATACACACACACACATACACACACACACACACACTGACAGACACGACTGCGCACACACGCACACACACACACACACACACACACACAGACAGACAGACAGACAGACAGACAGACAGACAGACAGACAGACAGACAGACAGACAGACAGACAGACAGACAGACAGACAGACAGACAGACACACACACACACACACACACACACACACACACACACACACACACACACACACACACACACACCACACACACACACACACACACACACACACACACACACACACACACACACACACACACACACACACACACACACACACACACACACACACACATAACACACACACACCCTGAATCCTAGTCATTAGGAGGGGGAATGAAGCCTGAACCCTCAGATCTTGTCCACCACCAGTGGTCAAAAAGCTTCAACTATATAGTCGTCTATGATATCTCTTACTTCCGCTGGCTTCCCTCCACGTTATAATTGAAAGTTCGGTGTCACCCACCATTGTCTGTTTTATTTAGCTCAATCCCTGATGGCCTGTTCCCACTTTGACGGCCATTTGACGCTCATAAACGCGACGCACCTCCCTTTTTTGACTGAATGCTTCTTGTCGGAGCACATGCAGGGGCGTGACAGAGTACACTGAACAGGAATATCTCTGTCTGTCTTTCTACACGTTTATATCGATTAAGCAAGCTAACCAGCGATAGTAACATCAAAGTCTGCCCTTACCTTACTGTGGACATGTGTTTACTTCACACATTTCATAGCCATCACGTAGTTTTGAATGTCGTCAAAATGTACATAATCCTTTGAACATAAGCACAAAGACCTTGCACTTCATAGTTTCTTGTAGTGTATGAATCTTACATTAAAATGTATGATAACCAGTCATAAAACTACTTTTAAGCAGCAAAACATAGCCCTTGGTTTCATGGGAATTCCTCATGTACTCGACAATCATTGGATAACGCTCCGCGTTGGACGCGAGTAATTAGCATAAAGTAGAAGCTCGCTCAACTTTTTTGACGCGCGTCAACTGTCAAAGTAGCCGCGCCGCGTATCCCAGAAGCCTTTGCGAGGGCGTCGCCGCTTTCCATTGAAAATGAATTGAAGGCGTCGGCGTCAACGCGCTCGCCGGCAAAGTGGGAACGGGCCGTGAGAAGCTTGTCATGTTTTGTGTTGATCCTTTTGCATGAGGTGAGTGTACATAGCACTCACAGTCTGGTATTGATGTGCTGGTTGCTTGGAGACAGAAGGGAGGAGATGGGGGTAGAGATGGGGTTTATGGCTTTTTGACAGGATCTGGATCATAGCGGCTCATTCCTTTCAAAAAGGCGTTCAAAAGACTGAATTTTAAACATTACATTACATTACATTGCATTTGGCAGACGCTTTATAACCAAAGTGACTTACAAACGAGGAGATAATCATGGCCAACATCACTAGCAGATACAAACTGCACAGGAAATATACAGAACAAGTGCATAACAAACTTCAGTCTTAGACTGTATAAGTTGTGAATCACTTCCCATTGTTCAAGATTAGGAGCCGTTCAAAAGAATCAGTATGTCCACTGTTCACGATCGTCACTCAGGGTCAGCTACTCTTTTGTGTGCAGTGCACTTTTTGGTGGCCATGTCATTTCTTTTGCATTTTTCTATTTAGTGTTGGTGAACCAGTTTCCTGCGTGTTTCTTTGCTTATCTGCTTATTTGCTACATTTCGCATCCAGACAACCCCCTACCCCACCTGGTACCCTGCCTCACATTAGCATTCAGAAATGGGACAAGGACTGGGCAGTTGAGGATATGGTTTGGAGTGGAGTGGAGTAGTGCACATATATCCAGCAAAATCCTGTATGAGGGAAAACCCAGGGTGACCGAGAAGATTACGAGGTTAGGAGAATTAGACTTGCGGGACCCAGAACTGCACTGTGCGAACCATCGCGTGGGTGTTGGTTAAGAGGACGTCCTACACTGGAAGCAATGATGGAAAGCTCGTCTGAAGACGACCTAGGGAGGAGTTTGGAGAATTTGATGGAGTTGATGTGGAGGTCAAGGATGCGGAGGGGGGGGGGGGGTATGGAGGGAAGAGGAGAGTGACTAACAAACCAAGTGACACTGACAGACACGGATGCAAATAGGCCTAATATTCTTCTTCTACACTTAGTCAGATGGACGAGCACTGGGCCGATGACAATGTGGATTGGGATGGAATTTGGGGACCTTGAGGGGGTTGATGGAAAGGTGAAGGAAGGGGTGATGATGGTGGTGGTGGTGGTGGTGGGGGGAGGGTTGCCATCATGAAGAGACTAGCAAACAAAGTGTCACTGTAAATAGGTCTAATATTCTTCATCTACTGCACTCAGCATTCACTCTGTGCCAGTGTCACGGTCTCCGGAGATGCACATTACTTTTAATGGTGAGGATAGCCAGGCCCCACTTAGAGCACTTTTTCTGGTTGAGCCTAATAGCTCAGACCAGAAGGTCACCAGCAACCTTGAGGAGATGGAGCGAGAGAGGGAACGAGTGAGAGGAAAGAAGAGAAAAGAGGGAAGGGAAGAGAGAGAGAGAGAGAGAGAGAGAGAGAGAGAGAGAGAAAGAGAGAGAGAGAGAGAGAGAGAGAGAGACAGAGACAGAGACAGAGACAGAGACAGAGACAGAACGGCTGTGATAGAAGGAAGTGGAAATAATAGAAAAGAGGGAAGGGGGGAGAGAGAGAGAGAGAGAGAGAGAGAGAGAGAGAGAGAGAGAGAGAGAGAGAGAGAGAGAGAGAGAGAGAGAGAGAGAGAGAGAGAGAGAGAAACAGAGACAGAGACAGAGACAGAACGGCTGTGATAGAAGTGGCAAG